>NC_084503.1:8388889-8478889 GCF_024500385.1 Phyllopteryx taeniolatus | reverse complement strand
TAAACTAGAATAAAAGTGAGATGTCAGGACAATGCAAAGGCTTGTGTCCTCTTGCTAAGATACCTCTTACTCCAAATAAGTATTTCATACTTATTGTCACGTCTCACATTATGTATGGGTAATGGCTGAGGTGTTGCAGCAAATAGTTGAAAGAAAAAGAAAAATGTAGATTGTAGACCATGCTGTCATTGCTTCAGATGGAGAAGGAGATGTGTGAGGCAAAACTGTCAAAGCTGCGTCTCCAAAACAAGGCCAAGGTGACCTCTCTCACCACACAGCTTGAAGAACTGAAGAAACAAATGGGAGGCCAAGACACGCCAACACACAACAAGAAGGTAAAATTTTTTTTTTTTAAATCAGATTGATCACATTTTAAAATTAAAGGTCAAAAATCACGATTAATTACTTGCTTGCAGAATTTGAAATGTTAAAAAAGACCCCAGTATTTTGACCCCAAAATATTTTGGGGGTCAAAATGTCATACAAGAACACGTTTTAAATGTTTTACAAAACGTGGTAACAGCTTGCCCTGTGACTGACTGGTAACTACTCCAAAGTCAGCTGGGATAGGCTCCTGCTCCCCATAACCCTGAACAGGATAAGCAGTATAGAAAATGGATGGATGGATTTGTAACAGCCTAGTAAGAACAAACTGGACATTTTGAACAATTCTGCAATGATATTGCAAACAAAGTGCTGATGAACACCATTAGGTAACTAAACATATCCATAAACATTGTCATGGATTAGATGAGCAGTTGCCTCAAGATAATTCTGATTACTCACTGAAGTACAATTTAAGCATAATCAATACAGCATCAGCCAGCTGTTGTACCTTGGTAGTCTTATTTGTGCAGTAGAGTTTGTTTATCCTTGTAATATTTTGCAGCCCCTGGTTTTCAACAATCTTAATTAGCCTACATGATGTGGCTAGCCATTTTGCAGTGTTGCTTAATTTTTCCTGGTTATTTTTGCTGACAACATTGCCACGGGTACAGTCCTCCAGCACTGTTTGTCGTCCTGCGCATGTTGCTGATGCCGTAAGTGTTCTTGCTAGCGGCTGGATCAAAAGTGGGTTTTGCTTTGAGATGGTATTTCGAACTCGATGTGCTTCGATGAAAAGAAAATTCAGTGTTGCAATATATGCAAATTACCTTTGTTTTATCTAAATTGCCCTCGGGGTGACATTTGAAGCAAGATTTGCCACCAAGCACACCAGTTGGAGTCTTCTCACTCATCTTTACACTGACGTAAGCATTGACCTGATCACTGACCTAATAGCAACCTGCGTCACCTTCCAGGTATCCGTCCGAACCTAAGGTAAAGGAGTGTGTGCGGTCAAAATAAATTAAATTGTGTGATTAATCAGCATCAATACATGATTAGTGCGATAAATCTTTGGGATTAATCATATACGTTATTAATTTTGACAGCCCCAGTAAACATATTCTTCTATGCTAAACTAAAGAGGAGTTTATGAGATAATCACCACACAACTCAGTCTCTTAAGGTATTTATATCCCTTGAACTTTTTCATATTTTGCCACCTTATTTATTTTAAATTAAGATTTTATGTGATCGACCAACACCAAGTAGTTCCTAATTGTAAAGTGGAACGGAAATGATGCAGTCATCATTTTGAAAATTTAAGCAAATGAAAATATGAAAAATGCGGTGTGCATTTGTATTCAGCCCCCCTATGTGAGTACTTTGTAGAGCTGTCTTTTAGGGTGCAGGGATGTTTCAACAAGCTTTGCACATCTAGACACTGAAATGTTTGCCCATTCTTCTTTGCAAAATAGCTCAAGCTCAGTGTTATGGTAAAATGACAAAATCAAATTTATATATGCTTATATTATTCCATAGTTGTGTATTTTATTACTTCAATAGTCCTTTGTTCTTGTGTGGCCTTTTTCAAATGTACTTAGTAGCTTAATAGTTTGATGCAATGTGGTAACTAGGACAGAAATGATGTACAGCATGCAACAGCAATGACGTAAATAACCCGAGTTGTGTTAACAAACTATTTTCCATTGTTACTGATGAGTGCACTTTGCTTCTCTCATCCTGTCTTCGTCTTCATTTACTCTCAAGGACAAGATAACTGTGTGAATAGGTCTTTCTTCTTTCCTCATCTCCCTCCCATTTGTTTCTTTGGTTTAACAAGGCATTATTTTTCCACGTGTCTCAGAGACAGGCAGAGACGCGGCCACCTGCTCCTGTAAGATAGAAGTCACAAAGTGAGGAAGGCACAAAGTTAGCGGAGAACCCACCGCGCGAAGGAGGTCGCTATGACCCTCGTCCACAAACTGAACAAAGGGTTCTAATTAATCAGGAAGCCCAAGAGTGGATGTACGCTAATTGCGCTGAAGTTTGCTCCGCCAGAGAAATGTGCACATAAAACCACACAGCTGCGCATAAACACACAGACAACAAAAAAAAACACACAAGCTGCACAAAGTCATTAATGGAGGTTGCAACATATAACAATCCTTTTAAGGCTTATGTTGAAATAGTTAAAATTGTACTACATTTAACTTTGAATGCACACTGATAATTATCCCAATCTAATAACTTAATTCAATCAATATTATTATTTTGTGTAAACGTTGAGTTGTACTATCCTATTCATTTTTCTTTTTCCCTCCCAATGGAATGTCTTATCAGTAGGCTACTACCTTTCAGGTCTGTAGGCCTCATTCTCACCACTTCATAAAACAAAACAAAACAAACTCAACTAAACTAAAATATTACTCAAACTAGTTAATCACCAATCCTCCCAAAAAACTTTTTTTTTTTTTTTTTAAATTTCCACAACTTATTTTTCCCTGCAGCAACAGCTCACAACACATTACATAATAACACTTACACAGATCTTCCTGTAAACAGTCAAACAACGGACTTTCACCAAACACTTGGCCGGGATTCCAGCTTTCGTTACTCAAATGCCACACACATACCTGTCCATACACGCACCAACACACCAGTCATCAGCAGACCGCACAGTCACTCACACCAAGTCGTTTTCGTCCATGAGTTGAGCACATGTCTTGTCAGTCAGACAGTCTTAGGTCTTCAGTCTCAAATACCTTTAAAGCTTGTCATTTTAAAGCACTTGGTGTTACATTTTTAATGTATAAGAAGGTGCTATATAAATGAATTTGCTTTGATCATTTGACAGCATTTGAAAGAAACATTGTTTCAACAGCCATGTTGAATGCATGTGTGTCTGTATATCACCAGTAAAGTGTCGCTCTGTCTTTGGGGCCGCCGGGAGTCAGCCAGAGGTCAGACGAACCAGAGGTCCCACACCATCGATCGCCACCATGAGTGCAAATGTCTTGCCCTTTTATTTTTATTTATTTTCTTCGGACAGTCTCTGATCCATTGTCCATCCAATGTCCCTTCTTTCCACAATGGAAGCGTCTTCTACACCCTTCGCGTCCCCTCCCTTGTCCAGTATCTGGCCTCAAACTCCTCAGATCTGGTTCAGCGATGCTTTGCTGTCTATGAGGCCGTCATCGACTCCATCCCGCAAGGCCTGGCGCTGTAGGAGGCAAGCGGCTGCTCTTGTTGTGACACTGCAGCAGGCTGTGTTAGAAGGGGGGCCGCAGAAGTCCTGTGTGTGAAGGGCCATGCCGTGGGTTGCAAGAGACGGTTGTGTTGTTGGTCTTCCAGATTGCACTCTCCTTGATCGTTGTCATAGGGTGATTGATCTGTGGAAGCCAGCTCGCGACCACAATGTGTAAAGCTTACAAATCTTTACACAATCAGGATTTTTTGGGGCCGATCAGCGAGTATACTGTATGTGGATATGTCTGTATGGAAGGTAAGGTGGCTTGTATGGCGCCAAGTGAGATTCGAGGCAGAGATATTTGTGTTGACCTAATATCTGAATATTACTGAATGGTTTCACCTTGTATCTTTCTCAATGAACAAATATTGTCCATGAATCGAATCTGCAAACATGAATCGTGATAGGAATCGAATCGTTGCTAAAACAAATCGTTACACCTCCTACTCCTTACTGATCTAAATCTCATGCTACTTGGGATGACTGTAATGTACAGAAGCAGCTGCACTGCTTAAACAGAAAAAAGTCACTGGTGACTTTTTTTATTTTATTTTATTTTTTTTATTATGTGAACTGTGTATGTTTATGCCCCAGTTGTAATGGTAAGGGAAAAACCGTTGGTTTATAAAACTTGAAACTTATTTTATTGGATTCCTTGAACCCCCCCCCCCCTTCCAAATGTACACTATGGCACCAAATATGTCATAGTGATAACAGAATTTTTGCGAATGGTCGTCCATTTTTAGAAAAAAACTTTCCAAACAGAGTTTGATCTCAATTTTCTCTCACGTTTGTGTTTGTATAACCCTAAGGTACTTCTACACCAAAGGGGACCATTTCATCATGACTTGAAGTCAAAAGCCTATTTTATGGGCTAAACCTCTCGACTAACCAGCCAAGTGACATGCACGGGACACTCTTCTGCAAAGGCGTCTCCAATGGAGACCATCATTGCAACTCACCTAAAGTGAATAAATGAAAGAAGCTGCTTTGATTGGCGGCAAATAAAGTCAGCTATGTTCACTCCGACAACAGCACAGACAGCCCCTTTTTTAAATACACCGGCTGCACGCATCTGCGAAATTATAACAACCTGGTCTAACCCTCCCCCGTGCATGCTTGAGCTGCCCGTCGAGCTGGATTTATGCTAGTCAAAAAATAGAGCCCTTTTATCCACTATTTTCGATTTTAGTAACATTTTACGCAATATCCTTTAGGATCCATCAGAAGGAGGAGAGCAAGCCACTCGGGGGAAAATTGTCTTGCTGAAGAAGAAGGTCAAGGAGCTAGAACAGCACCTTGCACAGAGTGAGAAGGAGATTGTAAACAAGGCAAGTACAGAACTGTCATATCATGGATCGTCTGTATTACACAAATCACTGAATGCTAACTCGTTCCGCCCGTAACATTGAACAAATAATGGGGGAAACTGATCAAACAAGTTAAAAAATTAGCAAAAATACATCATTCCGATATGTTTGACAACACGGTGTTGGAAGCCTCTGTCAAAAACCGTGTCTGTACACACTCTTTCTGGCATATCTGAATGGCATTCTCTCTCAGTTCATTTTTGTTTATAGAAACTACCGAAGTTTTACTTTTCTCTCTGCTTCCTAAAATCTTCCTATTTTTGGACACATTGTTCAGTCCCAACGGTCCGTTTTATCCATTATATCGGGGTCCGTTTTATCCAGGACCTATTGTGTTTGCGCATGTGTGTGTACATATATACAGTGCCACCAGAAAGTATTCACACCCCTTCACGTTTTCGACATTTTGCTGTTACACTTATTCTAAAGCTGATTTGAGTACAGTTAAAAAAAATAAAAATACATAAAATATCCCATATTGACAAAGTAAATATATTTTCAGATATTTGTGTAAATTTATAACAAATATAAACATTCAAACATAATAGGTATATAAGTATTCACACCCTTGGCTTAATATTTTCTTGAAGCACCTTTGGCACCTTTTGGCAGCAATCACAGCCTTCTTGGGGATGTTGCTACGAGCTTGGCACACCTGTTTTGGGGCATTTTCTCCCATTCTGCTATGGTGATCCTCTCAAAGTCAGTCAGGTTGGATGGGCAGCATTGGTGGACAGCCATTTTTAGGTCTTTCCAGAGATGTTCGATTGGATTCAAGTCAGGGCTCTGGCTGGGCCACTCAAGGACATTCACAGGCTGCTCCTGAAGCCACTCCTTTGTTATCTTGGATCGGTGCTTTGTGTCATTGTCGTGTTGGAAGGTGAATCGACGCCCTAGTGTGAGTTCCAGAGGACTCTGGAGGAAGTGCTCTTGAAGAATTGCTCTATATTTGGCAGCTGTCATCTTACCCTCTGTGCGAACTAGTTCCCCAGTTCCTGCAGCAGAAAAACTTCCCCACAGCATGTTCCTGCCACCACCATGCTTCACAGTAGGGATGGTGTTAGCCAGGTGATGAGCAGTGTCTCCTCTTCTGCAGATATGATGCTTGTAATTCAGGCCAAAAAGTTCTATTTTGGTTTCATCAGACCATAGATTTTATTTTTATTTTTTTCTGCAGTCCTAAGAATCCTTAAGGTGCCTTTTGGCAAACTCCAAGCGGGCAGCCATGTGCCTTTTAGTGAGAAGTGGCTTCTGTCTGGCTAGTCTACTGTAAAGGCCTGATTGGTGCATTGCGTTAGCAATGGTTGACCTTCTGGATGGTTCTCCTATCTCCGCAAGTGAACACTGGAGCTCCGCCTTAGTGACTATAGGGTTCTTGTTCACCTCTCTGACCAAGGCCCTTCTTCCCCGGTTACTCACCTTGGTCAGACGGCCAGATCAAGGAAGGGTCCTGGTGGTTCCAAACTTCTTCCATTTCCGAATACTCGAGACCACAGTGGTTTTCGGGACCTTGAATTTCTTTTGTATCCTTCCCCAAATTTGTGCCTTGACACAATCCGGTCTCAGAGGTCTGCAGACAATTCATTAGACTTCATTGCTTGGCTTCTCCTCTGATATGCACTGCCAGCTATACCTTATATAAACAGGTGTGTGCCATTCCAAATGATGTTCACTCAACTGAATTTACCACAGGTGGACTCCAAGCTGTAGAAGAATCAAAAGGATGATCAGTGGAAATCAGATGAACCTGCGCTTAAGTTTGAATGTCATAGCAAATGGTGTGAATATTTATGTACTTATGTTTGAATGTTTACATTTTTAAAAATGTACACAAATGTCTGAAAATATCTTTTTACTTTTTATGGGATATTTTATGTAGATTTTTTTTTTTTTAAAGAAAGCGACTCAAATCAGCTTTAGAATAAGTCTGTATCAGCAAAATGTGAAAACAGTGAAGGGGTGTAAAAAATTCTGGTTGCACTGTATGCATATGAGAGTGTGTATACAGTGGGTACGGAAAGTTTTCAGACCCCCTTAAATTTTTCACTCTTTGTTATATTGCAGCCATTTGTTAAAATCATTTAAGTTAATTTTTTCCTCATTAATGTACACACAGCACCCCATATTGACAGAAAAAAACACAATTGTTGAAATTTTATTAAAAAAGAAAACTTAAATATCACACAGCCATAAGTATTCCGACCCTTTGCTGTGACACTCATATATTTAACTCGGGTGCTGTCCATTTCTTCTGATCATCCTCGAGATGGTTCTACACCATCATTGGTGTCTAGCTGTGTTTGATTATACTGATTGGACTTGATTAGGAAAGCCACACCCCTGTATATATATCAGACTTTACAGCCCACAGTGCATGTCAGAGCAAATGAGAATCATGAGGTCAAAGGAACTGCCTGAAGAGCTCAGAGACAGAATTGTGGCAAGGCACAGATCTGGCCAAGGTTACAAAAAAATTCTGCTGTACCTAAGGTTCCTAAGAGCACAGTGGCCTCCATAATCCTGAAATGGAAGACGTTGGGGATCAGAACCCTTCCTCGAGATGGCCGTCTGGCCAAACTGAGCAATTGGGGGAGAAGAGCTTTGGTGAGAGAGGTAAAGAAGAACCCAAAGATCACTGTGGCTGAGCTCCAGAGATGCAGTCGGGAGATGGGCGATAGTTCTAGAAAGTGAACAATCACTGCAGCTCTCTACCAGTCGGGGCTTTATGGCAGAGTGGCCCAACGGAAGCCTCTCCTCAGTGCAAGACACATGAAAACCCGCATGGAGTTTTCTAAAAAAAACACCTCAAGGACTCCAAGATGGTGAGAAATAAGATTCTCTGGTCTGATGAGACCAAGATAGAAATTCCATCCATCCATCCATTCTCTTCCACTTATCCGAGGTCGGGTTGCGGGGGCAGCAGCCTCAGCAGGGAAGCCCAGACTTCCCTCTCCCCAGCCACTTCCTCTAGCTCTTCCGAGGGGATCCAGAGGCGTTCCAGGCAAGCCGAGACGTAGTCTCTCCAGCGTGTCCTGGGTCGTCTTCGGGGTCTCCGCCCAGTGGGATGTTCCCGGAACACCTCACCAGGGAGGCGTCCAGGAGGCACCCTAAACAGATGCCCGAGCCACCTCATCTGGCTCCTCTCAATGCGGAGGAGCAGCGGCTCTACTCTGAGCCCCTCCCGGATGACCGAGCTTCTCACCCTATCTCTAAGGGAGAGCCCGCACACCCTATGGAGGAAACTAATTTCGGCCGCTTGTATCCGGGATCTTGTTCTTTCGGTCACGACCCACAGCTCGTGAGGGTAGGAACGTAGATCGACCGGTAAATCGAGAGCTTCGCTCCTTCTTTACCACAACGGAACGACACAAAGTCTGCATCACTGCAGACGCTGCACCGATCCGCCTGTCGATCTCCCGTTCCATTCTTCCCTCACTCGTGAACAAGACCCCAAGATACTTGAACTCCTCCACTTGGGGCAGGATCTCAACCCCGACCCGGAGAGGCCACTCCACCCTTATCCGACTGAGGACCATGGGCTCAGATTTGGAGGTGCTGATTTTCATCCAGTTGCTTCACACACTGCGAACCGCTCCAGTGAGAGTTGGAGATTATGGCTTGATGAAACCAACAGAACCACATCATCTGCAAAAAGCAGAGATCCAATTCTGAGGCCACCAAACCGGACCCCCTCTATGCCTCGGCTGCGCCTAGAAATTCTGTCCATAAAAGTTATGAACAGAATCGGTGACAAAAGACAGCCTTGCGGAGTCCAACCCTCAGCGGAAACGAGTCCGACTTACTGCATAATAATAATGTCCTTGAACTGTAATGTCCGGCAATGCGGACCAAACTCTGACTCTGGTCGTACAGGGGCCGAACAGCCCGTATCAGGTGGTTCGCTACCCCATACTCCCGAAGCACCCCCCACAGGACTCCACGAGGGACACGGTCGAACGCCTCCTCCAAGTCCACAAAACACATGTAGACAGGTTGGGCGAACTCGCATGCACCCTCGCGGACCCTACAAGGGTGAAGAGCTGGTCCAATGTTCCACGGGTATCGGATCGCCAAGGTCCCCGCCATCGGCCACCGCCCAGCTCACACTGCATCCGACCCCTATGGCCCCTCCCACCGGTGGTGAGCCCATGGGAAGAGGCACCCACGTTACCCTTTCGGGCTGTCCCCGGCCGGCCCCATGGGTGCAGGCCTGGCCACCAGGCGCTCGCCTTCAAGCCCCACCTCCAGGCCTTGCTCCAGAGGGGGGCCACGGCGACCCGTGTCCGGGCAAGGGAAATCTAGATCCATATATTTTGTTCTTCATAGGGGTTTTTGGAGCCGTGATTTGTCTGGTCCCTCATCTTGGACCTGTTTGCCATGGGTGACCAGGGGCGTGAAGCCCCAGAGAACTTAGCTCCTAAGATCATTGGGACACACAAACCCCTCCACCATGATAAGGTGACAGCTCAAGGAGAGTCAAGATAGAAATTGTTTCCCTTAATTCTAAGTGGCATGTGTGGAGAAAACCAGGCACTGCTCATAACCTGTCCAATACAGTCCCAACAGTGAAGCATGGTGGTGGCAGCATCATGCTGTGGGTGTGTTTTTCAGCTGCAGGGTCAGGAAGACTGGTTGCATTTGAAGAAATGATGAATGCGGCCAAGTACAGGGGTATCCTGGACGAAAACCTTCTCCAGAGTGCTCAGAACCTCAGACTGGGCCGAAGGTTCACCTTCCAAAAAGACAATGACGCTAAGCACACAGCTAAAGTAACGAAGGAATGGCTTCAGAACAACACCGTGACTGTTTTTGAATGGCCCAGCCTGAACATCTCTGGAAAGACCTGAAAATGGCTGCCGACCAACGTTCACCATCCAACCTGACAGAACACCGTGCCGCCTGTGATATTTCAGTTTTTCTTTTTTAATAAATCTGAAAAAATTTCAACAATTCCTTTTTTTCCCCTGTCAATATGGGGTGCTGTGTGTACATTAATGTGGAAAAAAATGAACTTTAATGATTTTAGCAAATGGCTGCAATATAACAAAGTGTGAAACATTTAAGGGGTTCTGAATACATTCCGTACCCACTGTATACAGTATATATGAATATATACACACATACAGTGTCTGTGTTTGCTATTTGTGGTTGGGCCTGATCCATTTACTGGGGGTCCACTGTATTGGTACTTGGTTTCAGCGATTACACAAATTACTTGGACTCAGACTTGGTCTAGGAAAAAAAACGTATCAATGCATCCCTATTTATTATGACTGCATTAGCATAGGTTTGTGATTTACAACTGCTACGTTCTGACTGGAGTGAGACATCAGTTTTAAGAACTGAACACTATTATAAACTATGCACCCGTATACAAATGTCTATTTTTCACAAATTCCAAAACGTTGTCATTGTTCCTGTAGAGGACAGAGGTCGAAGCACAACGGCTTCGAGGAGAAGAAATGGATGTTATGCTGACAGAGAAGGACAGGAAGCTGGCAGAGAAGGAGGCATACATTATTCACTTGCAAACAGCAATGGCAGGAGATCAGTCCTTCACATCAACGCAGCAACAGGTATCATTTTTTTATGGTGCGAAATAATAATTTTGTGTTTGGTTCAATTTTTTCACTGAAAACAATTTCACAAACGCGTTAGAGCCAACAATCAATGCTACTACTACAAATAATAACAACAATAATAATGTTGTATTTTCCACATTTTGAGATTCCACTGTGCTATACTTCCTCAGATAGATGAAAAACATCAAGCAATGCAGGAACTTCAGCAGCTGGTGCAAAGCCTGACCAAGAAAGTTGGAGAAGCAGAGGAACGCTATAGTTTGCTCCAGGAGCAGGCAGACAGCCTGAAGGAGCTTCTGGACACAGAAAAAGACCAGTACAGTCAGAAAGAGAGAATGTACAAACAGAATGTAGGTTTCTGTGCTGTTGTTACCCTGAAATATTGTACTCAGATTTAAGGTACAGAATGAAGAAATGTAGTCTCATTATTTATTATTTAGTTCAATACTAACAAAACACACATTTGTACTTTTGTGATTTTGTGCTTTTGATTATTATTTTTTTTTTCAAGTATGTACCCATGATCTTTTCTGTCTTTGCTTTTAGATCCAAACCTTCAAAGAGATAATTATCCAGAAAGATAGTCAGCTGATTGAAATAAATCAGATGCATGAACAGGAGCTCTTCAAATTAGCTGCAAAGTCTGATGCCAGTGCTGATCTTGAGCAGGTTGTCATAAGATAAGATTTGTTATCATGTTCAATTCTCTTGAAGTTAGGTAGTAAAACAGTAAGTATTAAAGAATGTGTATATTTATGTTTTGAATTATTTTTTTATCAGCTTTTGAAGGCTTTAAAACAGAAACTTCATGAGAAGGAAGAGGTGCTGCTTGGTAAAACGCAGGTCATTGATGTTCTTCAGAAAGAGGTGGACGGCAGGGACCAGCAGATAAAGGTCAGCACTCACTTCTAGGTTATGATGCACCTAAATCAAATGAATTAGTCCAATATCACAAGACCCTGTTAAATAGTTTCATTTCTTGACAGTTCTCTTTTAGTCATTTTGAAAGCCATATAGCTACATCTAAAAAAATATGAATATGGTGAAAAATTAATATAGAATCATTCATTGCACATTGAAATATCTCAAGCCTTTGTTTCTTGTAATTTTGATGATTATGGCTTACAGATAATAAAAACCCAAAAGTGCCTTCAAAAATTTTAATATTGTGAAAAAGATCAGTATTTGAAACTCAGTATTCGAAACTCATGGTGTTACCCCCTAATTAGCACTCTCAAAACACTTTCAAAGGTTTCCTGACCCTTTAATCCGGAAATCTTCAAATGGGGACTGTGGACTGCATCCGGACCAAGTCAAGGTCTCATGCAGAGCCACATTCAAGTGTCACATGGCCATTTTTTTTTCTGTCTCGCACATACGCTGCTGTCACAGACTGTGTACGGGGGCTATATTGTGGGTGCGTTTGAAAATGCAATCTGATGACCTAACTCTACTAAGAGCGTCAGTGTGTTCCATTACATTCCAGCAACGCTCTGAGTTTCCGTGGAGCAGAGCACGCTCAGCGTAAATTTTCATCGCACTCTGTATTATGATTGAGTTTGTTGCGATCACGTGACCATAATGATCCAATCAAACTGTTTGTTTAAAGGAAGCAATTTGCAAAATTGAAGAGGTGGCATAGCGTATTCTAAAGTTCGGAAAGCAGAGTTTTTAAAAATGAATGGACGGAACAGTTTTGATTCTTTCGTCCCAGGAGCCAGTGCAAAAAATGTTGTGCCTTATATGCTGTGAGAACATGGCTATAATAAAAATTGGGAATGTTAAGAGTTATTTCCAAACAAAACACGGATCGTTAGACCAAATATGTCTGCTGAGCTTGGAGGCAAGAACACACAAAATGAGCGAACTCAGAGCCCAGTACGGAAGATCTAAAAGACTGATCACTCACTTGTTTACAGCCCAGTAAGGAGCAACTGAATGTTTGCTCCAGATAACATGGATTTGGGGGGAACGTAAGCGGCAAGAGTGAAGTTTTAGTGGTAGAAGAATACCTCAATGCAGCTGCTGACACGCTCCTCGAAGGCAACCAAAAAGAAAAGCTGTGTGACAAAATCAAGCAACAACCAATGTCAACTGCCACAAACACAAAATTATCAGAAATATTAGTGGAGTACCAAATATTAGTACCAAATATTACTTATATTAGTTTTATACAACCTTCACAGGCTTTATTGTTATGCTGTGACTACTAGCTGCTATTCAGTGAAGATAAGTTGAGTGCATCTGGACAAAGATAGTTGTTTTGTTTTCTTTCTCTGTCTCTCTCATTTCGATATAACAAAGGGGATTTTTGTCTGGGCTTCAGTAAGGAGGGACAACTCGTAAGACTTGTACCTTTTCCTCTCTGCAAAGACTTTTTTTTCTTTTTTGTGATAAAAACCCACAAAGATGGCTTCATTACTTATTCTGCCAGAGAAAGATTTGCCAAAAAAATGTCCTCTCCTCTTGTGTGTGTGCCTGAAATGGTGTCAAACCCAACAGGTCCTCACATTTTTTTTTATCTTGTGAAAAAAATCTCACATACAACAGAAGCTGGGTATGATCTGTAATCATCATCATCATCAACAGCATATGTACACTGCACTTTGTATCGCTTCAACAAGCTGTAGTGCTGTTACAGCACCCTCGAGGACCCTGCTAAGGGTGTAGAGTTTGTCCACTGTTCCATGGCCAGGACGAAAACCACACTGCTCCTCCTGAATTTGAGATTCAACTTCACGATGGACCCTCCTCTCTAGCACCCCTGAATAGACCTTACCAGGGAGGCTGAGGGTGTGTTCCCTATAGTTGGAACACACCCTCTGGGCCCCTTTCTTAAAAAGGGGGACCATCACCCCAGTCTGCCCATCCAGAGGCACTGTCCCCGATGTCCACACGATGTTGCCAGAGGCATGTCAACCAGGAAAGCCCCACAACATCCAAAGCCTTTAGGAATCTCATCCACCCCCGGGGCCTTGCCACCGAGGAGCTTTTTAACCACCTCGGTGACCTCAACCCCAAAGATAGGAGAGCCTGCCTCTGAGACCACAGACTCTGCTTCCTCATGGGAAGGCGTGTCGGTCGAATTGAGGTTTTCAAAGTATTCTCCCCACCGATTTACAACATCCCGAGTCGAGGTCAGCAGCGCCCCAACCCCGCTTTAGACAGTGTTGCTGGTGCACTGCTTCCCCCTCCTGAAATGCCGGATGGTGGACTACAATTTCCTCGAAGCTGTCTGGAGGTTTTTCTCCATCCCCTTACCGAACTCTTCCCGCGCTTGAATTTTTGCCTCAGCAACCACCAAAGCTGCATTCCACTTGGCCAGCCGGTACCAATCAGGTGCCTCAGGAGTCCCACAGGCCAAAAGGGCCCAATAGGTCTCCTTTTTCAGCTTGACTGCATCCCACCAGCGGGTTCGGGGGTTGCCGCCACGACAGGCACCGTCGGAGCCAACACATCACCAGGTGGTGATCAGTTGACAGCTGCGCCCCTCTTCACCCGGGTGTCCAAGACATGCGGTCGCAAGTCCGATGACATGACCACCACCCATCTCAAGTGGACCAGTACCAGAGCCCAAGCCATGCACCACCTTATGGCCACAGCTCCGGTCGGCTGCCTCAGCTATGGAGGCGCAGAACATGGTCCACTCGGACTCACTATACCCCGCCATCACCCGGGACGTGGATGAAGTACTGCCCAAGGTGGGAGTTGAAACTCCTTCTGACGGGAATTCTGACAGACATTACCAGCAGACCCTCACAATACGTTTGGGTCTTCCAGGTTGGACCGGCATCTTCCCCCTCCATCGGAGCCAACACATCACCAGGTGGTGATCAGTTGACAGCTGCGCCCCTCTTCACCCGGGTGTCCAAAACATGCGGTCGCATGTCCGATGACATGACCACCACCCATCTCAAGTGGACCAGTACCAGAGCCCAAGCCATGTGTGGAGGCAAACAAGACTATATCTAGTCAGAACTTCTCAACCTCACACACCAGCTCAGGCTCTTTCCCTGCCAGAGGGGTGACCTTCCATGTCCCATGAGCCAACTTCTGTAGCTCGGGATCAGATAGCCAAGGTCCCTGCCTTCGGCCACCACCCAGCTCACACTGCACCTGACCCCAATGGCCCTCCCACAGGTGGTGAGCCATGGGAAGGGGGACCCACGTTACCCTTCCGGGACCCATT
This sequence comes from Phyllopteryx taeniolatus, assembly GCF_024500385.1. Classification (NCBI taxonomy): domain Eukaryota; kingdom Metazoa; phylum Chordata; class Actinopteri; order Syngnathiformes; family Syngnathidae; genus Phyllopteryx; species Phyllopteryx taeniolatus. Next base: position 8,464,174 of record NC_084503.1, on the reverse strand, counting down.
AGTGCAGGCCCATACTTTTAATACAACTACAAATAACTACAACTACATTTAAGATCAGGAAATGACTTAATACTTACGTACTGCAAACGTCAGCTACTTGTAAGGTTTTTACTCCAGTGATATTCTACCAGGTGACTAACATCTACCAAAGTTATTTACTGTGAAGGTATTTGTACTTTTACTCAAGTACTACTTTCAAGTACCTTATACAAGACTGGAAATTACCACAAGTCACCACCTTTCTTACACCCTTTCAATCAATGCTAAGGACATGGAGTTTTCTTGCATGTAGTTTTCTGTATATGAAAGAATCCCCCATAATGATATATTTTGTTTTTTGTCCTGTTGCCAGGAGCTAACAGAGCGGATGCGGAGACTACACATTGAACGAGAGAGCCTTGAATCTAAAATGGAGGCAGAAAAGCATGTGATGCGAGCCCAACTCCGTGACCTGATAGAAAAGCAGCAGCTAGAGGTTCGGCAAATGACAGAGAAGCATGAGGCACAGTTGACTCAAGCCCAACAGGATGTCTTGGGTCAGCTAGAACAGCTGAGAACAAGTTCAGTAGCACCACTATCTATCAGTCAGGAGGCCCCAAGTACTGAAGCGATATCTGATGATTCAGCCTTTGTCCAGAGGATAGCAGAATTGGAAGGTAGGTGTTTTTGTGAAACCTATCACTGTTTTAGAAATGCATTCAGTGGTTAGAAATCTTTTGATGTTAGTATCTAGATTTAAGGAAGAGTGCATACCAAAGAAATTGCAGACTTTTCCCAACATACCGTGGGTACGGAAAGTATTTAGACCCCCTTAAATTTTTCACCGTTATATTACAGCCATTTGCTAAAGTCATTAAATTTTTTTCCTCATTAATGTACACACAGCACCCCATATTGACAGAAAAAAACAGAATTGTTGAAACTTTTGCAGATTTATTAAAAAAGAAAAACTGAAATATCACACAGCCATAAGTATTCAGACCCATTGCTCAGCACTTAGTAGGAGCACCCCTTTGAGCAAATGCAGCCATGAGTCTTTTTGGGAATGATGCAACACGTTTTTCACACCTGGATTTGGGGATCCTCTGCCATTCCTCCTTGCAGATCCTCTCCAGTTCTGTCAGGTTGGATGGTGAACGTTTGTGGACAGCCATTTTCAGGCTCCCTGTCCCTGCAGCTGAAAAACACCCCCACACCATGATGCTGACACCATCATGCTTTACTGTTGGGACTGTGTTGGACAGGTGATGAGCAGTGCCTGGTTTTCTTCACACATACTGCTTAGAATTAAGGCCAAAAAGTTATATCTTGGTCTCATCAGACCAGAGAATCTTATTTCTCACCATCTTGGAGTCCTTCAAGGTTTTTTTAAAGCAAACTCCAATGCAGACTTTCATGTGTCTTGCACTGAGGAGAGGCTTCCGTCGGGCCACTCTGCCATAAAGCCCTGACTGATGGAGGGGTACAGTGATGGTTGACTTTAAAGAACTTTCTCCTATCTCCCGACTGCATCTCTGGAGCTCACCCACAGCGATCTTTGGGTTCTTCTTTCCTCTCTCACCAAGGCTCTTCTCCCCCGATTGCTCAGTTTGGCCGAACGGCCAGCTCTAGGAAGGGTTGTGGTCGTCCCAAACGTCTTCCATTTAAGCATTATGGAGGCCACTGTGCTCTTAGGAACCTTAAGTGCAGCAGTTTTTTTTTTAACCTTGGCCAGAAGCAAGAATGGGAAATAATTCCGCCTACAAAGCTTCAACAATTAGTGTCCTCAGTTCCCAAACGTTTATTGAATGTTGTTAAAAGAAAAGGTGATCTAACAAAGTGGTAAACATGACCCTGTCCCAGCTTTTTTGTAACGTGTTGCAGCTGTAAAATTCTAAGTTAATTAGAACTATCTCAAGGATGATCAGAAGAAATCGACAGCAACCGACTTAGATATGAGTGTCACAGCAAAGGGTCCGAATACTTATGGCTATGTGATACTTGTTTTTCTTTTTTAATAAACCTGCAAAAATTTCAACAATTCCGTTTTTTCTGTCAGTATGGGGTGCTGTGTGTACATTAAAGAGGGGAGAAAAAAAGAACTTAAATGATTCTACACAAATGGCTGCAATATAACAAACTGAAAAATTGAAGGGGGTCTGAATACTTTCTGTACCCACTGTATTTAAAGGGCCCACACATACTTTAAGGTGCCATGTTTTACCAAACGAACTTTTTCTAGTATTAGGGATGTAATATTGGCTCAATAAACATGAGAAATATGAATTAAAATCATCCACGCAGTCCTGAGTTGCGGATTGAACCCCGGTCCTCAGAACTCTGAGGCAGACGCTCTAACCAGTCGTGCCGCCGGAAAAACATCAGCAGAACGAAAAAATCAATTACACATATACGTATATAGCTGCTCACCTTTCCTCAACATGCTAAATCTAGACTCTTGATTCCTTTGCCTGAGTCGAGTGTCATCTGACATTTGACAACAGCAAGACTATTTTCATAAGTGTGAAAGTAAACAATGGAATTCTGTATTCTTTGTTGTTGAGGTTGTTGTTGTTTTATTATTATTCTATTTATTTATTTTTATTTTCACACATTTTAGATCGGTTTGCATGGTGAAAAGACATGCATGCTTTGGGGATCTTCTCCTCTTGTCCCAGTGTTTGCTCTTCCGGAGTGTGTGGGGGCGGGACTTTTTTTTCCCACTCCTTCCTGATCTCGGGGGTGGGGGGGAACCGCTGGGGTGTCCTCCTGGGGAGTAATGGCGGTGTGATGGTGACTCGCCCATGTTCCGTGGATGCCGCCTGGGTCCCCCACTCTGGCTGCTGGTGGGGGTGGTGGGGCCCCCCTGTCGCTCCTCGGGCCTGCTTCCTCCTCTTCTCTCCGTTCCTTGCGTCCTGCTGCGGTCACCTCATCCCCTTCCCGTGTGGGAGCCGGGCGGTCCCCTGCGGGCTGTGGGGTTCTTTTCCCTGCCTGGTTTGGGGAGGGGTCCACCTCTCACGCTCGGGGGCGGGTAGTGGGTTCTGGTGGGGGTGGGTTGGTGCTGCGGGTCTGGGTGGGTTTGCACTTTTCGTCGGTGGTTGTCCGGCCTAATGGGCCCGACCTGCGGGAGCCATGCCTCTCAATCACTCACTTACCACACTCTCACACCATTCACTGTATATATTTCTCACTAATCACAATTGGGCACATACACATATCAAAGGGTTCCTGGGGGACTGGTATGGGATCGGGAGGGTGTGGGTGTCGGATTGGGTTTCAGCACGTCTGTGCTGTTTCCCGGTCTGTGCGCCCTGCCCCTCTGCCCTGCTTGCCCCCCTGGATTTTAAATGCATCACACACACTCCCCATGTTTTATTGCACCACATACACCTTTCGCTGGGGGGCGGTGGGTCATGGGGTTGGTTGGCTGTTAGGCAGTAGTGCCTGGCAGCCCTGCCCCCATCCCCTCGGCTCGCTGACCTCTTCAGATTTTAATGCACCACACCACTTGGGGGGGGGGGGGGGGGGGCACTGATACAGTGGGTAGGGCCACTGACTGACAGTCGGGGACCTGGCAGTCATAGTAACAGGGGGTGAGGTGAGTCTCACTTACTTGCATGGCGGTGCTCCCGAGGCCGGGCCCCCGGGCTGGATGACAGCTTGGTGTTGGGGATGACCTTTCATGGCCCACGTCTGCTCCTTGGGTTCCCCCGCCGCCCCCCCCCCCTTTATCGTGCCCTTGTCGGGTGCCCCTATCCGCCCTCCTTTCCAACAAACAAAGGACACTCTCCCATCCACGGCCTGGGCGGGGACTGGCTGCATCGCGGCCCTGCGGGTTGGAGGGGCGTCTGGCTCTCCTGGGTGTGGCGGGGCATGTGGGTGGGATGGTTGGCTTGGGGGTGGCATTGGGTCCCCGCGGCCCCCACTGGGTGGCCGGTTGTCGGGTACCTCGGTGGGGCCGACGGACCGCCCTGGTTCCCTCGGTGTGGGACATGTTCCGTCTGCCGGGCTGCTCTCGGGTGGACCCCTGGGCCTGTTCCCGCCCCTCGATTGATTGGGTGGGGTCCTCAGCCGCCGCGGTGCGGCCACAGCAATTACAGGACACTTCTGTCAGTGTTTGTGCATGTAAAACAGTATCAATCAATCTTGCATGTATCCGCAGGCACACAGCCCTGGGACTTTTTCACTGGGTGTGGGGTCACACACTTACTGCAACAAATAACTAATGAATATGCAAATCGCTTGTGTATCCCCTCACTTATTCTCCCGTCCTGTAGACTTTTAGAATTTACATAATTAATGCCACCACACTTGAGTTGTACAGCCGCATTCTTCTTCTCCTGTCCTTGTCCTGTTCTATCTTGTCCTGTCCTTCCCTCGCAGGGTGTAGCACTACAGCCCCATGCAACACTCATATAAATGTTTCATTGTTGGAGATAATGTAATGATTTACTTCTCTCATCCTGTTTACAATTAGTGCTTTGTCCTTTGTTTGTTTCTCTCTCCCTTCTAGAAACTTCGTTCTGTTCGACTGATCAAGTCTGATTCTCAATAAACCTCAATTATAATACCACAGCGGAAGCTTAAAAACTCCAATGTGACACAGTAAAACTGTTATGGCAAAAAAAGGATCCAGATTTTCCATTCTGCTTGACCTAACAGCCGAACAGGACAAAAAAAAGAAAATAGGGAAGAAGAAAAAAATAGCAATAGTGGGTTTTCACTTATTTTTATATTGCACATTTATTTTTAACCATAGACACTGATTTAGAAAAGGTAAAAGTATAACTTAATATTGGGGCTGGACAGATTAATTGAATTTCCATTCATTTCAATAGGAAACATTACCTCGAGTTAAGAACTTTTCGGGTTACAAACAGGGTCATGGAACCAGTTAAGTTTGTAACTCGAGGTTCCACACTCATCGGTGCCATAAACAAAGAAAAAATTGGACCGATAACAACAGCTGTATCATTCCAATGTCATCCGGCTGTGCACTGGTCACCAATCACCAGCCTTTTGGATTGGCTCCATACAGTCATAGATTTTATGACTAAAATTATTCGCCAACGACACCAAAAATAGTCAGTCTTCAGTAAATTAGCATATGCTAGACAATAAATTAGATCTACAAATGGAATACATCAAACACACAATGGCCCTCCTTTGTTCGGCAGAGAAATGTGGGTGCACATACCCACACCTCTGCCAGCTTGCTCGATCAGCACCAAGCAGCAGTCTTCGCCAGCCACAAATTCAAATGTCTTTAGATGAACATTAACATGAAGGATCGCCTGTTCTTGTTTAAAATAAAAAATAAAAAACACGAATCTTTGAAACTGTGTATTATTCAAGTTTGAGAAGAAAAAAAAAAACAGGCTTTCTCAACTCAACTTTATTTATAGGGCTCTTTTCATTGTTGTTATGGACAAGGAACTGAATCAATTTCTCAAAACTTTCCTTTCTTTATTGTATGTAGCCCAAGCAAAGCAAAAAATGGAGGAAGCCATCAGATCAGAGGCCAAGTTCCTGAAAATAAAAGCCTGGTCTAAATCTCGAATCAGACAGCTGGAGGAGGAACTGAAAAAAAGTCAGGTCAGTTGACCATACAACAAACTTTATCACTGTATTCTTCATGCCTGTCTTCTTTTATGTTAAAATGTTCATTGTTACATGTGAAATGTTAATACCATACCACTGACAAGTGTATCTAATCTGATACACGCCTAAAATAAAATAAAGCATACAGTACACATACATTGGTACCTTGACTTATGAGTGCCCCAATTTTCGAAATACAAGCTGCTGCTCCGCTGATTTTTCTTTTTTTTTGTTTTGTTTGTGTTTTGACTTGTAGGCAATAATTACGAGTAAGCTTTAGACCCTCCACAGCACCAGTGAAGTGACAAAAATGGAGCAATTAAGGTGGAACCATTTAGTGAACTCTCAGTTCATGCACAAATAGATTTAAATGCTGTTTTTTTTTCAGACAAATTTTGCCTGCGTTCACGAACTATGCTTCATTATATCCACACAGAATACTCGTGCTTTCTCTCACACGGTGTCAATGTCATTCGATCCACGCATCACAAATTTTAGGTATGTTTGTCTTTGCATTCGTTTTTTTTTTTTTTTTGGGCATAAATTAGCCCTCAGTATGACTCCCAACAAAGTGAAAGTCTGGACTGCAGGCAGGCCAGTCTAGTACCCGCACACTTTTACTATGAAGCTACGCTGTTGTAACACGTGCAGAATGTGGTTTGGCATTGTCTTGCTGAAATAAGCAGGGGCGTCCATGAAAAAGACATTGCTTGGATGGCAGCATATGTTTCTCCAAAACCTGTATGTACCTTTCAGCATTATTGGTGCCTTCACAGATGTGTAAGTTACCTATGCCATTGGTTCTAACACAGCCCCATACCATCACAGATGCTGACTTTTGAACTTTGCGTCCATAACAGTCTGGATGGTTCTTTTCCTCTTTGGCCCGGAGTACACGACGTCAACAATTTCCAAAAAAACAATTTGAAATGTGGACTCGTTGGACCACAGAACACTTTTCCACTTTGCATCAGTCCATCTTAGATGAGCTCAGGCCCAGAGAAGCTGGCGGCGTTTCTGGGTGTTGTTGATAAATGGCTTTTGCTTTGCATAGTAGCGTTTCAAGTTGCACTTACGGATGTAGCGCCAAACTGTATTTACTGACATTGGTTTTCTAAAGTTTTCCTGAGCCCATGTGGTGATATCCTTTTCACATTGATGTCGGTTTTTGATGCAGTGCTGCCTGAGGGATCGAAGGTCACGGGCATTCAATGTTGGTTTTCGGCTTTGCCGCTTACATGCAGTGATTTCTCCAGGTTCTCTGAAGCGTATGATGATATTATGGACCGTAGATGATGAAAACCCTAAATTCCTTGCAATTGTACGTTGAGGAACATTGTCCTTAAACTGTTCGACTATTTTCTCACGCACTTGTTAACAAAGAGGTGAACCTCGCCCCATCTTTGCTTGTGAATGGCTGAGCAATTCAGGGAAGCTCCTTTTATACCCAATCATGGCACCCACCTGTTCCCAATTAGCCTGTCCACCTGTGGGATGTTCCAAACAGGTGTTTGATGAGCATTCCTCAACTTTCTCAGTCTTTTTTGCCACCTGTCCCAGCTTTTTTTGGAACGTGTTGCAGCCATAAAATTCTATATAAATATAGGTTGAACATGATTTGCAAATCATTGTATTCTGTTTTTATTTATGTTTAACACAACGTCCCAACTTCATTGGAATTGGGTGTTGTAATTTTTTATGATTTTATATTAACATTTTATTATACAGTGCTGTTTTTCTAAATTAAAAACGTAACAAAAAACAGCTGTGTTCTTTGGGAGCGTTTGGAACGGATTAATGGCCCTTTCATAAATCTCAATGGTTGATTTGAGATACGAGTGTTTTGCATTGTGAGCGCAGTCAGGAAACACATTAAATCGTAAGTCAAGGCACCAATGTGAGCAATTCTTTCCTGCTAGCAAGGTCTCATATTGTACATCCTTTTAAGTCTGGCGTTGCCCCTCCTGAGCTGACTGCCCTGCAAAGTTGGATTACGGAACTTGAAGTGGAACGAGAGGAAAACCTTTGGAAAGTGGAACAGTATGAGGAGCTCAAAGCAAACAATGGTACTTAAAACTGCAAATTTGTGGTGGCAAGTTTTGTTTTCATTTCGTAAAACCTCCACACTGATTTAAATCTTAATGTTGACTCGAAGATTATCATATAACAAAAAATGATCACACCTTGTCTTTATCCTTTTCCCACCAGACATGTTGGAGGCTAAACTGGTGGTATACGAGGAGCAACAGAGGGCCCTGCAAGCAGACCTGGAACAGTTTACAAAGAGAGCTGCCTCTCAGGTCTGGGATTCAAGAATATTTTTCAAATGGTCGGGCCAACAGTGAGGTTCTTAGCTTATTGTTTCCTGACTGACCACAGGCAAGTGAGTCTGGAAGTGCTGATGATGCTCAAAGCCAGGTCTTGGAGTGGCAGGAGATGGTAGATGAGGCAGTCAGTGCCAGGGATCAGGCCAGGGAAGAGAAGGCGGTCATGGTCCTACGCATTAGCCACATGGAGGATGAAAGAGAGGGTAAGGCCTTTGCCAGAGGATGATAACAATTAATGTCACAGGTCTTGGAAGGAAATTGTAAAAATAACAAAACTCAACATTCAGCGGTTTACATTGTTTTTTTGTTTTTTTTGTATGTAAAAAAAAAACAAAAAAAAAAACTAAGTTGCAAACAGCAATAAGAAAAATGTCTTGAATCGTGCTGCACTGTAAACATTGGCCATGTCTTTATTTAAAATAATATAGTACAAATCCATGGTTTATTATTCAATTTAATATAGTCTTTTGGTATAGAAACTGGAAACTCAGTGTGAATTCCACCATGTTTTGTCATCACCTCACCACCACCCATAATTAGTGCTACAGAGGGCATTAGAATGTTTTTTTTATTATTATTGTTGTTTACTGTGTGTCATATTGTCTGACTGAACATTACTTTCCTTTTCTTTATTTTATTCACTGTTCTCTCCATTGATAATGGGGAGCACTTTATCGACCCTTTGCTGTCCCATAATGAGGACCTCTGACCCTGCTTGCCCTCTCCAGCTCCTGCTCCATGGATGGGAGTAGCCACACAGAACAGTTTCCCATCAGTTTTGTGCATGCAGGCTCCTCCTAAGCTGTAGTGCAGCTCTTACTGTCTGTACTGGCTGCAGTTTCCCAGAATTTTGTCTTTATTGGGGTGAGCTGCAACCAGTACAGTAGTGGACTGCACAATTGAGTCTTAGTTTCCTTCCTACCCCACTCTCCGGTGTTAGTTTCCTTTTCACTTCTTCACTCACTGTTTTTCTATCTTGTTTTAAATTATGCCTCCTCTACTTCACAACAAGCAGGAGATTGGCAGATATAATTATTACAAAAAGAGGCTTCAAGCTGTTTATGACCAGTCTCAGCTAAATGGGTGGAGGCTGGAACAGATTAATATCATTTTCATTCATTTCAATGGGGAAAGATGATTTGAGATATTAGTGTTTTGAGTTTATGTGTGGTCAACTATCAAACTAAACTCGTATCTCAAGTCATCACTGTACTTGTGGTGCAACAGATGTCTTGAGCCTTTTTTAAGAAATTAATTTCCAATCCCCTCAAAGGTAGAATAGCTTAATTAGCAAAGGCGGGTTGACTAAATACTCTCGTAGTCCCTTTCACAGTTTCTGCAAAATTGCCCGATCACGGAAGTAACAGTAGAAACGACCTGTATTGGCACCGCTCCTTGCAAGCAACACACTCTGCGCCCGAGTGGCCAAATAATTCACATGGCATCCACCTGCACAGCTTCCCCCAATTTTGCGCTCCCCACCACGGTTACACATCTGACACTCCATCAACATTTAGTAAATTGCTGGTTGACTTCAACCCCAGATTCCATGTTGGTACCTTTCAAACAGAACAGGCATGGGCATGATCCAAATAATTCTAAATCATTCTCCTTACTCTCATAGATTTTCAGCTGTTTTCTCTATTAATGGCACACGCAAATTACATTTACTTATTCCCAACATAGAGCGATTGCATATACAATAGATTACTACAGCAGGAACATTAACAACATTAACCGTTTTAATATTATCTCAGAGTTAGTTATGCTCAGTATTATTGTGACGATTTACACTCTAGTTGTGCTTACGAAAGTTGTGATTAGCAACTTAAAAGCATCATTACTTTAATAGTTTTTTAGAGTGTTATCTTTATAATACTACAGATTCAATATCTGGATAAGGCTGCCAATAAAACCATTTTTTTAAAACTTGAAAACTGTGTTTGTTTAAAAAAAATGTGTGTGATACACAAGAATGGAAGGTGGTTGTCAATAACATGTATTTAATTTGATCAAGTGGCTCTGAATTAGTGCTTGCGCGCGTTTCATCTGCTCTTTGATGTGTGATTGTAATATGGTACCTTGTGTAATTTCCTTACGACCATTCTACTATTTTCTTCTTGCTTTGAGCTGCCCCTTCTGTCTACCCTTTACATCAACCTGTAGTCACAAAACAGATGGGAACATGTTTTGTACATGATTTAAAAAAGCCACATGGAGTAGCTTTCATCCTGTCTGGCAAAAGGGAAATCTAATTGCAATCGAAGAATCCTTACTAGAGTCAGTGATAATGATGTTGATTGGCTTCTAGGATGATTTATGAAAATTGGTCTGTTCCTGCTCCATTTGATAAATGTTCCTCTTTTGTCTCACACGTTTGAAAGCAGACACTTTTTCATTGCAATGTAAACATTTGCAAGCTCTGACCACAGAATTTCAGCGTTTTTTTGTTCACATTGTTTCTCTTCTTTCTCAATATTCACTGTCTCTGCCTCCATTATTTTGTCTTTTACTGCCTTTTCTTTTTGTTAAAAACAAATTGTAATGCCTATCGCTCTCCACCCACTAAAACCACAATCCTTGATCACAATTCTTTACTGAACTCTATACGCATCTTCCTGTCTTAGCTACAGTTTTATGTAAGCCCTCTTACATCCCATTTTCAATCCATACCTACATCCTCAATCCAACCCGAATGCCCCCTATCCCTGTGGCACAAAACTGATTGAGGATGACTGGTTCTTTCCTGGCTGCTCCGATCCAGCTCTGGCCACTCGGCAGCAGGAGTTGGAGGAGGAGCTTGCTCAAGCTCAGGGGCTCAGCCAACACAGGACCAAGAAGCTGGCTGTACCAGCCCAAAGAAGCCTGCAGGTAGGCACAATACAGTACATTACTGTGCATTTGCTGTTCGCTGATATTTATACCATCACAAATGATGTGTATATTTGTGTTGTCAGGTTTACCATTTATATTTTAACTCACTGGAAAGAATAGGTGAACAAAGAGCAGCATCACCAAACTCTGAGACATAAATTGAAAGTGAAAATGTCACGTACATTATAAATAATAATTAAAGTTGTCCATGTTAATGTTGGGACATTGTCAACATTATTTTTGGGGGGTTTATTTCAGATTTCAGGGTTACTACTCACCTGTATTTTACTTTCTGCTGGATACACACGTTTTTGTCCAACTATGTTTGTTCTATCAATCAGTCAGTCTACCCTGATAGCCTTATGTTCTTTTCACTGTTCTCTATTCTGCATTTTCAGCCTGCTGCAAAGATTGTAAACTACAATGGGTATGGAATGTTTTCAGACCCCTTTAAATTTTTCACTCTTTGTTATATTGCAGCCATTTGTTAAAATAATTTTAAGTTCATTTTTTTGTCCTAATTAATGTACACACAGCACCCCACATATTGACAGAAAAAAATTTGAATTGTTGAACTTGTTGCTGATATATTAAAAAAAGAATAACTGAAATATCAGTATTCAGACCCTTTGCTGTGACACTCATATATTTAACTCGGGTGCTGTCCATTTCTTCTGATCATCCTTAAGATGGTTCTACACCTTCATTAGAGTCTAGCTGTGTTTGATTATACTGATTGGACTTGATTAGGAAAGCCACACCCCCGTCTATATAAGACCTTACAGCTCTCAGTGCATGTCAGAGCAAACGAGAGTCATGAGGTCAAAGGAACTGCCTGAAGAGCTCAGAGACAGAATTGTGGCAAGGCACCGATCTGGCCCAGGTTAAAAAAGAAATTCTGCTGCACTTATGCTTCCTAAGAGCACAGTGGCCTCTTTAATCCTGAAATGGAAGACGTTTGGGACGATCAGAACCCTTCCTCGAGCTGGCCGTTCACCCAAACTGAGCAATTGGGGGAGAAGAGCCTTGGTGAGAAAGATAAAGAAGAACCCAAAGATCACTGTGGCTGAGCTCCAGAGATGCAGTCGGGAGATGGGCAAAGGTTCTAGAAACTCAACCATCACTGTAGCCCTTCACCAGTTGGGGCTTTATGGTCAGAGTGGCCCGACCGTGGCCTCTCCTCAGTGGAAGACACATGAAAGCCCGCATGGAGTTTGCTAAAAAACACCTGAAGTACTCCAAGATGGTGAGAAATAAGATTATCTGGTCTGATGAGACCAAGATAGAAATTGTTGGCTTTGATTCGAAGTGGCCTGTGTGGAGAAAACCAGGCACTGCTCATCACCTGTCCAATGCAGTCCCAACAGTGAAGCATGCTGTTGGCAGCATCATGCTGTGGGGGTGTTTTTCAGCTGTAGGAACAGGGAGACTGGTTGCAGTCAAAAAAAGATGAATGCGGCCAAGTGCAAGGATATCCTGGACGAAAACCTTCTCCAGAATACTCAGAACCTCAGACTGGGCCGAAGGTTCACCTTCAAAAAAGACAATGGCCCTAAGCACACAGCTAAAATACCAAAGGAGTGGCTTCAGAACAACTCCGTGACTGTTGTTGAATGGCCCAGCCAGAGCCCTGACTTAAACCCAATTGAGCATCTCTGGAGAGACCTGAAAATGGCTCTCCACCAATGTTCAACATCCAACCTGACAGAACTGGAGAGGAATTGCAAGGAGGAATGGGAGAGGATCCCCAAATCCAGGTGTGAAAAACCTGTTGCATCATTCCCAAAAAGACTCATGGCTGTATTAGCTCAAAAGGGTGCTTCTACTAAATACTGAGCAAAGGGTGTGAATACTTATGTCTGTGTGATATTTCAGTTTTTCTTTTTTAATATATCTGCAAAAAATTTCAATGACAATATGCAGTGATGTGTGTACATTAATGTGAAAAAATTAACTTCAATGATTTTAGCAAATGGCTGCAATATAAAAAAACTGAACATTTTAAGGGGGTCTGAATACTTTCCGTACCCACTGTACATACTGCTACGTGTGCAAATTTTTGTTTTACCCTCAAAGCATTCGCATCTCCAGTAGTTTTAGTTTAAAAATATATATTTTTTTAAACTCCAGTTGGGGTTTGTGCCCGATGTGTTACAAACAGCTCAATTTCTATAATAATCTCCTCACAAAAGGAGATTTTAAACTTAGAACATTTGGATAGTTGTTTTATCTCACCTGTTTGATGGCTTTGTTCATCCACATAGGAGGATTTTGAGTTTGATGGAAAAGCCCCGTTCGAGGACTACCAAAGCACATCGGAGAGCACAACTCCAATGGAAGGAGAAAACATGGGAGGTTGGTGGCCTGAGTACAGTACTCCCGACACAGGTGGGAGAATCACTAGACAGTTTACACCAGCATGCACCTGGTTGTCCTCACCTTTGGTTTGATCTTTTGTTTTTGATCATAACATTAGAAATACATACTTTTTGGGATTGTACCTGTTGCTTGTTTTTGCCCCCCCCCCCATCTATCATACCATTTTTGTGAAAGAGGCTGTCAGCTAGAAATACTTCAGATATTGTAATAAGGTGTCTGGGTCACAAAACAGTAAGCAAAATTTAAGATGTTAATGTTTCCTGTTCTGAAAATTGCCCAACTAAATCAAATTCGGACATTCATAATATTTTTGTATTTTCATCCATATTCATCCATATCAATTTGTTTATGCAACTTGCATGCTGGTTGAACTGACTAGTTTGTTGGGGTCAGTAAATGTGTATGCGCTGAGCTCTGGTGAAATTATTTACACAACCTGTCCAAAGTTGGGACACACTTTCCCATGCGAAAGAGAAACCCTGTCCAAACCTTTGACTGATAGTGTAGGTTGGAAGCTACTTCCCATTTGTGGCTATTTCCATCTGTGGTAAGCTTCCCCTTTTCACCATGGATGTCATGTTTGCTTGTTTTTTTGGCTTGGAATACACTACATGCTTCAAAGGACCTAATTCAAATTCATGTTTGTGACAAATCGACGACAGGAAATGCCCTAATGGGCATAGACCATTCAACTGGGAAAAACAGCAGTACACTGGTAAAAGTATCTCAAATCTATTGTGTGCTGGTCAAATTCTGATTCGCTAATTTTTCAAAGCTTAATTCTGCTGTGAAATTAACATTTGGAATGATACGTTCCGGAGTTCAAACTGTCGTCATCATAAAACCTTCCATCAAAAAAAAAAAATAAAAGAGGTAGCTGCATCTGGGGAATCGGGTCTCCACAGGTCCTGCATTTCCGGGTCAGTCAATGCAGAATCCTCCACAGCAACGGGGACGGATGGCCTCAATTTGCTCATTGCCACCTAGGTCGGAGAAGGGAGGGAGGAGAGAAGCCCTAGTCAGTCAATGCAGAATCCTCCACAGCAAGGGAGGAGAGAAGCGGCTGTAAGACTAGCCAAAATCCAGATGCAAGGGGGTGAGGCAGGGAAAGTAGACAGTAGTTGCAGACTAGGCGTGGTTTAACCAAATGCAAGAGTGTTAAAATAAGTCTTCAGAGGGAGCTTCTCTATTTTATCCAGTTAAGGATTCCAGAGTACTGGAAGCAAATTGAAAATCCTCTAGAACCTGCTGACTTCTTTTTAGCTCTATAAGTCACTAAAATACAATCATGTGAGTGTAACGCTCAGAATGGAACAAGGTAAAAGTCAACAATAAAGGAAGGTGCGAAGCTTTGTAATATTTTATGGGTAAGTACAAACCCCAATTCCAATGAAGTTGGGACAGTGTGTAAAATATAAGTAAAAACAGAATACAATGACGTGCAAATCCTTTTAAACTTACATTCAAGACAAAACGTTTAAAGTTCAAATGGCTAAATTTTAGTGTTTTTTTTGTTTTTGTTTTTTTTTTCTGATCAAATATTCACTCATTTTGAATTTGATGCCTGCAACATGTTCCAAAACCACTGTGGTCCATCACCATTCCTTTTAACAAAACCCAATACGCGTTTGGGAACTGAGGATACTAATTGTTAAAGCTTTGCTAATTATTTTTGAATAGAAGGTCCAAACTTTTTTGCCCCAAGATCTACTTTTCAAGCAGCCAACCTCCCATGATCTACCTTTTTTGGGGGGGGTGGGGGCCGCGACCATGTCTCCGGTTTAAGAGCGCAGAGCGCTGCCAGTGAGCTAAAATTCTGGGCCGCCGACACAGCTCAGCACCAATGTATGTTGATGTACCTTGCATCACCGCATGAGCCAATCTTGCACAACACAACATATTTAACAATGTAATTTTTTTTGTCATTACCTGAGTTTACTCCGATGACTTGCACTGAAGTGAATCAGCCAGGGATGGGTAGTCAGTGTCGTATTTTCCATGCACAGTCCTAAAATGCCGCTCCATATTTCCGTTCTTTGGTAATGCGATGGCAGACTGGCAGATGAGGCATACGCATTTCAAAAATGTCATCGTGAAAAAATACTCCTCGTCCCATTCCGTATGAAAGTGGTAAGTTTTTGTCTTCTTACCTGGTCCAGCTCCCCCACTCATTTTTATACCCTTTCTTAAGTTTAAAAGAAAACACCGAGAGATAAAAATTGGAGGTAACTCACTGACTCGCTTGTTCGTTTAGACACACTTGGCGCCGTTGTGTGCGCATGTGCGTGACCTAAGTATCAGGAAAAAGTCAGATATCATCGATTATATATGTATATCAATCAAGCAACGGGATGGCTGATAGGCTGATGTCTTTTTTTTTTAATGTCACGCGATGTCATGCAATCTACCAATACTACCTTCGCGGTCAACTGGTCGATCGACGCATTGAGCACCCCTGGTCCACGGGATTGGAAACAGTTCTGTAACGATTTTCCCAGGGAGAGCGGGTCGAGCAAACATGTTGTCTGTTTGCTACACTAATGAGTACTGAGTCTTTCGAGGGATACTCCCTCAAGGTGAGAGACTGGAACAAAGCAATCTACCTCAATGCCTGTATTAGTCCAACTAATTGAAGGGTTTGACGAGTTTTGGGGCAGAATAACAATCTTTTCTCTGAGTTCAATTGTTTTGATTAAAACAACATGAAATCATATGGGGAGCTGTTTACAGTAGGCAGCTGTTGGGTTAGCATTGCTATTGCTCAAATTTGTACCGTATTTAGTGTCATTTCTATTAAGGCACATTATTCTGGGGAAATATTTTTTGGCGAACGAGAGCTTGTTTGTATTTCAACAAACTGTTGCCCATGCAATAGTAATAGGTATATGTACAATTGTGCTCATAAGTTTACATACCCAGGCAGAATTTGTGAAATATTGTTTTTGCACAACTGTTTTCTCATTTAATAAATAAAAGTAGGGCTGTGAATTTCAAAATAAGAGCAAGTAAATAAAAAGAGATGTGTTATGTGTTCAAATAAAATGCTTAACTTCAGAATAATTCTTTGAAAAACACTAAAAGACAGATACTTCATGTTTTGATCATATGGGTAGAAGCAAAATCATGCATTGTAAAAATGCATTGTACATCGGTAGGAGGGTTTTCCAGAATTTTGAGGTCAACTTTGGGGGTGCGCATTATACATGGGTGCGCATTATACACAAAAAATTACAGTAGTTGTTTTCATTTTCTCACATTCAAAATATAAAGTCCATTCAAATTCCATTCACACTTCCTACACAAGTGTTTTAAGTGCTCAGGTCTCATCTACGGACTAGAGTGTAGGTTTCTTAGTCGAACACATTTTTACTCTTAATGGTGCTGCAGTGCCTAGGGCGAACAGAAAGCAACATTAAAATTGTTTGTGTGACTGTCAGTAGGACCAACAAAAAAACTATTTCAGTGAAGTTGGGTGGTTGCTTAAAATGTAAATAAAAACTGAATATATTGCTCAAGTCAACAATCCGCCTCTCTCTCCGCCCATTAAAAATTTAAGCCTGCAAAATAATACAAAAATGTTTGTACCGGTAATTTGATGACATCTTTTTCAGTAACTTTACAGTATTGTAGTTAAACATTATTTTTTTCAATCCTGAGTAAGTAACACGGGTACACCTCTCCAACCCTGTTTCCACGTACCCCATGCAGTGTGCTCAAGTACCCCTGCTTGGGAAACTCTGCTATATTCATTTGAATACACAACAAACACAAGATATTTAAAGTTCAAAAAGATAAACTTTGTTGTTGTTGTTTGCAAATAGTCACTCATTTTGAATTTCATGCCTGCATCACATTCCAAGCAAACTGGGACAGGGGCATGTTTACCACTGTGTTTCATCACCTTTCCTGTTAACAACACACAAGCGTTTTGGAACTGCGGACACTAATTGTTGAAGCTTTGTTGGTGGAATTATTTCCCACTCTTGGTTGATGTACAACTTTAGTTCAACAATCCGGAGTCTCTGCAGTTGTGCTTTGCACTTATACACTTTTTCAGTGGGAGTCAGGTCTGGACTGCTGGCAGGCCAGTCTATTACTCACACTCTTTTACTATGAAGCCATGTTTTTGGCACACGGGCAGAATGTGGCTTGGCATGGTCTTGCTAAAATAAGCACGGACGTCCCTGAAAAAGAAATTGCTTGGATGGCAGCATGCAGTGGTTACGGAAAGTATTCAGACCCCTTTACATTTTTCACTCTTTGTTATATTGCAGCCATTTGCTGAAATCATTTCCCCCCTCATTAATGTACACACAGCACCCCATATTGACAGAAAAAAACGGAATTGTTGAAATCTTTGCAGATTTATTAAAAAAAGAAAACCTGAACTATCACACAGCCATAAGTATTCAGACCCTTTGCTGTGACACTCATATATTTAACTCGGGTGCTGTCCTGTCCATTTCTTCTGATCATCCTTGAGATGGTTCTACACCTTCATTGGAGTCCAGCTGTGTTTGATTATACTGATTGGACTTGATTAGGAAAGCCACACACCTGTCTATATAAGACCTTACAGCTCCCAGTGCATGCCAGAGCAAATGAGAATCATGAGGTCAAAGGAACTGCCTGAAGAGCTCAGAAACGGAATTGAGGCCAGGCACAGATCTGGCCAAGGTTACAAAAAGATTTCTGCTGCACTTAAGGTTCCTAAGAGCACAGTGGCCTCCATAATCCTTAAATGGAAGACGTTTGGGATGACCAGAACCCTTCCGAGAGCTGGCCGTCCGGCCAAACTGAGCAATTGGGGGAGAAGAGCCGTGGTGAGAGAGGTAAAGAAGAACCCAAAGATCACTGTGGCTGAGCTCCAGAGATGCAGTCAGGAGATGGGATAAAGTCAACCATCACAGCAGCCCTCCACCAGTCGGAGCTTTATGGCAGAGTGACGGAAGCCTCTCCTCAGTGCCTGACATATGAAACCCTGCATGGAGTTTGCTAAAAAAATAAATAAATACACCTGAAGGACTCCCAAGATGGTGAGAAATAACATTATCTGGTCTGATGAGACCAAGACAGAACTTTTTGGCCTTAATTCTAAGTGGTATGTCTGAAGAAAACCCAAAGTCCCAACAGTGAAGCATGGTGGTGGCAGCATCATGCTGTGGGGGTGTTTTTCAGCTTCAGGGACAGGACGCCTGGTTGCAATCGAAGGAAAGATGAATCCGGCCAAGTACAGGGATATCCTGGACAAAAACCTTCTCCAGAGTGCTCAGGTCCTCAGACTGGGACGAAGGTTCACCTTCCAACAAGACAATGACCCGAAGCACACAACTAAAATAACGGAGTGGCTTCAGAACAACTCCGTGACTGTTGTTGAATGGCCCAGCCAGAACCCTGACTTAAACCCAATTGAGCATCTCTGGAGAGACCTGAAAATGGCTCTCCACCAATGTTCAACATCCAACCTGACAGAACTGGAGAGGATTTGCAAGGAGGAATGGCAGAGGATCCCCAAATCCAGGTGTGAAAAACCTGTTGCATCATTCCCAAAAAGACTCATGGCTGTATTAGCTCAAAAGGGTTCTTCTACTAAATACTGAGCAAAGGGCCTTAATACTTATGGCTGTGTGATATTTAAGTTTTTCTTTTTTAATAAATCTGCAAAAACTTCAACAATTCGGTTTTTTTCTGTCAGTATGGGGTGCTGTGTGTACATTAAAGAGGGGAGGAAAAAAAACTTAAAATGATTTTAGCAAATGGCTGCAATATAACAACGAGTGAAACATTTAAGGGGGTCTGAATACTTTCCGTACCCACTCCATGTCCCATCTTCAGTGGAATTGTGGATTGTAAGATTTTGTCTATCCCCTGCAGACGAGCATGAGTCAATATACTGATGTCAGAGAAATGTCTTTTTGCCTTTTTTTCTTCCTAATAATTCAAGACGGTTTGCGATCTGTCGTGGAGGAGCTGGAGCTGGAAAGAAATCAATTGCAAGAGCAGATAATGAGCCTTGAAGAGCGCTGTCAAGATCTAGAAGATCGTCTCCAGCTGCAGGCACGCATCGAGACCTTACAGGTAACTTCATTCTTCAACCACACCTGACTGCCAACTAAAGTCTGAAAGACGCCCCCCCCCCCCCCCCCCACAAGAGCACGTCATACACTAACAGTATGAACCCTTACCCACTGATGAGTTAAATGCTGAGTCATTTGCATGTCTCAGCCCCTGAAGAATGGGGTATTGTAACAAACCCTTCTAACACAGGTGACGTTTGATGTAGATGAAGATGAGCAGCCACACTGGGTCCTTCAGGTGTGTTAGGTCGATTATGTACACTATGTGTGCGCTGGAGAGTAACTCTGGCGGTGACTGCTAATAGTGTGATGTGCGTGTTTAACCATGAGCATTACATTACTTTTTTTGTGAACAATGTTATAAGATCGTCTGATGTTCAGTCTCAGAATCACTGGTCACCACGACTCTACTGGTGAACATGACAAATGAATGGCGAAAATATATATAGTCCCTTCCAAAGGTATTGGAACGGCAAGGTCTATTCCTTTGTTTTTGCTGTATACTGAAGATATTTAGGTTTCAGATCAAAAGATGAATACGTTCAGAATTCCAGCTTTTATTTCATGGTATTTACATCTAGATGTGTTAAACAACTCGGGACAGAGCACCTTTTGTTTGAAGCCACCCACTTTTCAAGTGAACAAAAGTATTGGTACATGTGACTGATGGGTGTTTTTAGTTGCTCAGTTGTTGTCTTTTAGATTGATTGCTTTAACATTAATACTTATTTTTGGCTTTGGGTTTCACCTGTGAAAACTGCCATTTGCTGTTAAGCAAACATTAAGACCAGAGAGCTGTCTATGGGAGAAAAGCAAACCATTTTGAACCTGAGAGAAGATGGAAAAATTGATCAGAGCTAGTGCACAAACATTGGGCTCACTAGTCTTTATTGATGATGTAACTCATGATGGTAGCAGCAGAATGAATTTTGAAGTCTACAAAACCATTTTGTCTGGCAATTTACAGAAAAATGCATCCAAACGAATCGGGAGAAGCTTCATCATGCAACAAGAAATGACCCAAAACACACTGCCAATGCAACAAAAGACATCATCGGGGGGAAAAGTAGGTCTTAGATTGGCCAAGTCAATCACCGGACCTTAACCCAATAGAGCATGCGTTTTACCTCCTGAAGAAGAGACTAAAGGTAGAAACCCCCAGAAACAAACAAGAACTAAAAGAGGCTGCAGTAAAGGCCTTGAAAAGCATTCCAAATGAAAAATGCAAGTCTGGTGAAGTCAATGAGTCACAGGCTTTATGCAGTTATTGCAAGTAAGGGTTCTCCCACCAAATATTAAATGTTATTCACTTTAATTTTATCTTTTTCTGTTCCAATACTTTTGCTCACTTGAAAAACGGGTTCTTTCAAACAAAAGGTGCTCCGTGCTGAGTTGTTTAACACATCTAGATGTAAATACCATGAAATAAAAGCATGAATTCTGAACTTTTGTCTCATATTTATCTTTTGATCCGAAACCCAAATGTCTTCAGTACACAACAAAAACAAAGGAATTGACCTTGCCGTTCAAATACTTTTGGATGTGAATGTATCTGATAATAGTCTACGGACATTTTTTCCAAAACGTGACAGTATAAGTAATTTAAGACTGGACAGTTGTTTTTATGATCTTCTGTAGTTCATCTGTGTGCAGTGGTAATTACATCTCCAGGACTTATTAAATTACTGAAATAGTGACTGCACTGATTTAATATTTCTGCCCTTCCAGAATGAGTCCGATAAATTACAGCTCCAGCTTGCCAGTGTGCGTAGTCAACAGAGCAGGGAAGCAGAAAAACATCAGCTGCTGGTTAGCAGTCTCAATGAACAACTTAAGGGGTAGGTTATTCCAGTGAGGATATAATGTATGCTTTTTTTTTTTTTTTTTTAAATTCACTGTAATCTCTGCAATAACTGTAATATTTACTGTTTTGGAATACTTGACGTTAAAACGTTGGTCAGTGTGTTATCTTCCGTTTTACAAGCAAGCTGGTATTTACGCTGCATTTTTGGAAGATTAATATTCCTTGTTATGCTTGTTGTTTTTAGGCTCAGTGACACACAAGAATGTCTGGAAAGCTCACTCATTGAGAAGGAGAGCACGTTAGCCAAGACATCAGAAAAACTTCAGCTCATTAACAGCCTAAAAGAATCCTTGAGTGAAAAAGAGATTCAGTACAAAGAGATATCTGACAAACTCCTTTGGACTGAGCAAACTGTAAGAGTTTATCTTTTTTTTTTTTTTTTTTTTTGCTGAAACTGGGCATACATACAGTGGTTACGGAAAGTATTCAGACCCCCTTAAATTTTCCACTCTGTTAAAATTTGCTAAAATCATTTAAATTCATTTTTTTCCTCATTAATGTACACACAGCACCCCATATTTACAGAAAAAAACGGAATTGGTGACATTTTTGCAGATTTTATTAAAAAAGTAAAACTGAAATATCTCACAGCCATAAGTATTCAGACCCTTTGCTCAGTATTTAGTAGAGGCACCCTTTTGAGCTAATACAGCCATAATACATTCCTCCTTTCAGATCGTCTCCAGTTCTGATAGGTTGGATGGTGAACGTTGGTGGACAGCCATTTTCAGGTCTCTCCAGAGCTCCTCAATTGGGTTTAAGTCACGGCTCTGGCTGGGCAATTCAAGAACAATCACGAAGTTGTTCTGAAGCCACTCCATCGTTATTTTAGTTGTGTGTTTAGGGTCATTGTGTTGTTGCAAGGTGAACCTTTCGCCAAGTCTGAGGTCCTGAGCACTCTGGAGAAGGTTTTTGTCCAGGATATCCCTGTATTTGGCCGCATTAATATTTCCTTCGATTGCAACCAGTCGTCCTGTCCCTGCAGCTAGAAAACACTTCCACAGCATGATGCTGCCACCACCATGCTTCACTGTATTGGACAGGTGATAAGCAGTTCCTGGTTTTCTCCACACATACCGCTCATCAGATCAGAGAATCCTATTTCTCAGCATATTGGAGTCATTCAGGTATTTTTTTTTAAGAAACTCAATGCGGGCTTTCATGTGTGGTCTTGCACTGAGGAGAGGCTTCCATCGGGCCACTCTGCCATAAAGCCCTGACTGGTGGAGGGCTGCAGTGATGGTTGATTTTCTCCCATCTCCCAACTGCATCTCTGGAGCTCAGCCACAGTGATCTTTGGGTACTTCGTTACCTCTCTCACCAAGGCTCTTCTCTCCCGATTGCTCAGTTTAGGAAGGGTTGTGGTCATCCCAAATTTCTTCCATTTAAGGATTATGGAGGCCACTGTGGTCTTGGGAGCCTTAAGTAAAGCAGAATTTTTTTTGTAACCTTAGCCAGATCTGTGCCTTGTCACAATTCTGTCTCTGAGCTCTTTAGGCAGTTCCTTTGACCTCATGATTCTCATTTGCTCTGACATGCACTATGAGCCGTAAGGCCTATATAGACAGGTGTGTGGCTTTCCTGATCAAGTCCAATCAGTATAATCAAACACAGCTGGACTCCAATTAAGATGTAGAACCATCTCAGGGATGATCAGAAGAAATTCACAGCACCCGAGTTAAATATAAGTGTCACAGCAAAGGGTCTGAATACTTATGGCTGTGTGATATTTCAGTTTTTATTTTTTCATAAATCTGCAAAAATTTAAACAATTCCGTTTTTTTTTGTCAATATGGGGTGCTGTGTGTAGATTAATGAGGGAAAAAATTTACTTAAATTATTTTAGAAAATGGCTGCAATATAACAAAGAGTGAAAATTTTAAGGGGGTCTGAATACTTTCCATACCCACTGTATGCGAATAAAACCTTTTTCAAGGCCGATTCCGAGTCTTCCATCAAATTTTTGTAAATGCTACCGACATCGACAGGAATTAAGTAGAACAGCAATAACTCAAACATCCAATGTGTGCAAGTTGTTAGTTTTGAATTTCTGTCACATAGTGTGATTTAGAATTTAAAGCAGTTACCAGGTGTCTAGATTAAAGGTCTCTGTCATTCTACCATTCAACTGAACAAAGGATAAACAATTATATTTAACATCCATTTGTCACTGTTTGAAATCGCTCATTTGATGGCTTTCCTTGAAAGGATAGCTGGGGCTGGAGTGAGGGCTTTGCTACTCAATGTAGCCAATTTAGCGACCTCCTCTAGTGACAGTAATAATGGGAAAAAAAAAGTGAATAGCAATTTTTTGTGTGTTATTGGAGACTCTCAGAATCCCTCCGGAGCATGAGATATTCATCAAAAATAAACGCCAGTTCCCACATCGCAAATCTAGACGAGAATTTGAGTATGGGCAAGTTATCAGAAGCGAAGACTGGTAATACTGTTATCTTATGCAAATCTGTGATTACACTGCAGTTCTGCTTACCTTTTGGCTTTGACTTGTTAGTGCCTCTGTGTCGTCGGAGGGCCGGACTCCAGCCATCTCTTGACAATGGCAGCTCTTTCGGAGCCTATCTGGTCATGTTATTGGTGGAGAAAAGTGTGGGGCGTGGTAATTATGTAAATTAACCCCGCTGTTACATAACAGTGGTATATAAATTCAGAATGGCTGGCTCAAGACACAGTTTTAAGCATGTAGATAAGTTTTAATTGGTTCTTCACTTTTATTAATTCTTTAGTTCTCTTGGATGGATGGGCTGGCACTCCAGAAAGTCAACTATTTGTCAAATCAAGAAGTCAATTTTCTGTAATAAATCCCCCTTTAATCGAATACGGAAAAATGTATGCCCAGCTTTAGGCATTATTAGTGTTTATGGCTTCATATTTGTTAATCTGTCTAATTTTTTTGCACTCAGCTTGAGAATGTTTCCAACAAAAGCAGTATCTCAGAGAAACACTGCTCTGAATTAAAAGCAGAAGTCACTGACCTCACACAGAGGCTGAGTGGGCTGAGAGACAAGGTGCGGTTCAATCTAATCTCTCTCTTTCCAGATATGTTTAACAAATTTGGCAGGTACATGTTTTGCTTTTATTGGTGAACACAGAAAGTATCCCATCTTAATTGAACCTTTATTGTTATCTGATTATTTGCAGACTCAGAAGCAGGACATCACCATAGACACATTACAAACTGAGCTTGACCAAACGAATGAGGAACTAGACAAATTAAACACATCCCACCTGGAAGAAAGAGCCCAACTCATTCATGATCTTCAACGTTGCGAGCGGGAGATTGATAGTCTGAAAGATATTCTGTTGGAAAAAGACAAAGCACTCAATGGCAACATGTTGGAGTATACAGAACAGGTTACAGTTCTCAAACAAGAACTTCGACTCAAAGAAGAAAACTTAGTTCAAGTAGAAAATGCACTGACAAAGGCAGATCGAGAGGCCAAAATTATTAGAGACTCACAAACTGCAGATCAGCAAGCCCTTAATAGTAACATCGCAGAGCTTGTTGGGAATCTGAAGGATGTTGAGATGGAGTTAGACAAGGCCAAAGAAGAAAACAAGTCTAAAGTAGCTGAGATGGACCACTTAATAAAACAGGCCAAAGAGTATAAAAAAACTATTCAGGACCTCCAAAGAGAGTCTGAGAAACAGATTATGAGCCATCATACTCAACTTTCTGAATGTGAAACACTCATCTCTTCGCTAAAGGAACAGCTGACCTTATCTATCCAAAGGCAACAAGAGTGCAATGAACTCATTTTGCAGCTCAAGGAAATAAATAGTAACAATGAGAAAATGACTTTTAAAAAGGAAGAGAAATATGAAAATGAACTGAAAACTTTGAAGGACGAAAAGAACAAATTCCGATCCCAAGTGGAAAAATACAATCATGACATTGAGTTGTTGTCCAAAGAATTAAAGGAACGAGCACAAAGTGAGGACGATGTTAAACAAGAGATGGATAAATGCGTGGAAATCATAGGATCACTGGAAAACCAACTGAAGGCAAATGATAATCAGGCAGCGAATGAGAGACAGAGTTATAATGCTGAATTGCAAGTCAGGGAATCTGAAAATCAGAAATTGTGCAAAGAACTTGATGACAAAATTGAAAACCTCTCCAAAATGAAGGATTGGTTAAAACACACGGAGACTGAGAAACAGCTGTTGCAAGAAAAGTTTAAAGAGCTCACCGAAAACCTTGAACTACAGAATCTGAATGGAAAGCAGCTTAATGAAAATGTTACATCTGCTCTTGAACTTAACAACAGTCTAAAGAGGCAAATCGAAAACTTAACTAAGGAAAACAAAAGACTTGAAATGGAAGTCACTGAAAGAGTAAAGACCATTTCAGAAGTCAAAGTTGAAAGCGATTCTTTACATGCAAAATTATCTATATTAGAATCACAACATTCACAAAACAACAGTATCATTTGTGAATTAAAAAAAAATAATGAAGACTTAATTTTACAACTTAATGATTTAAACAGAGTTCTTGAGCAAAGCACACTCTCAAACAATGAGGTTGTTCTGGCCAAAACGAATGAATGTGGAAATCTCAACCAGTTACTCAGGGAGAAGGAGGACTCTATCACGCAACTGCAAGGGCAATTACAGAGCTACATTTCTAAGGTAGATGAGTTGCACCTTATTTTAGCGAAAAAACAGCAGGTTTCCTCTGATCTTCAAGCAGAATTAGAGGCGCAAAGAAATGAACAAATGCAGCTTAAAGAAACATTGTCTCTTCTTCAAGAACAGGACTGCAGTCTGAAGTCTGGGTTGTTGGAGAAGGATACAGCTTTGAAGGAAAAACAGGAAAAGTGTCATAGTTTGCAAAATGAAATTATTTCCCTTAAGAATTCTGTATCTAAGCTCCAAGTAGACGTTGAATCACTTAATTCAGAACTCTCAAAAGGTTGCAAGGATCTCAAAGAAAGAGAAATGATGATGAAAAATATGGCACAACAGTGCCAAAAACACAAAGATGACCTTGATGATGTAAACCAGACTGTGAAAGCTCTAAAAAATGAAATCAATAAACTGGAAGAAAAGTCCAGAAAAAACAATTCAGAAGCAGACTCCAGGGAAACAGAGTTGAGGACCCTTAAAAGTGACATGCATACAATCGCGGAAGAAAACAAACAACTTCATACAATTTTGAAATCCAGAGAAAATGAGTTTAACGAGAAAACAGATATTGTTTCAAACCTAGACAGACAGCTCAAAGTCACTCTTGGGCAAAACTCCAGTTTTAGCACGAAGATAACCAGTCTAACAGAAGATAATGAACGACTACAAAAAGAGTTGGCACAGAACATTTCATTGTCTTTTAAATTAAACACTGAGATTAGTCTGCTCCAAGAACAGAAACATGAACTTGAGGTACAAATCTCAAATGATAAGAAGATGATTAATGATCTTCTAAATGAGAAAAATGAGCTTATTGGTTCAGTTAATTATGCAAAGCAGGCCCTCCAGGAAAAGGAAATGTCTGACAAAGAATGCTTGCTTGAGAAAACAAATGAATGCACTACTCTTTCAAAAATACTGAGTGAACGACAACAACAGCTTCAAAAATTACAAGAGGAAGTTAATGACTTAAACATTCAAGTTAGTCAGCTACACCGCTCATTGCTTAAGAAAGAAGAAATTCTGTTAGAAAAGAATTCTCTCTTTGATGCCCAGCAGACCCAACAAATGGAATTGCAGCACACAATAGCTATGTTTCAAGAACAGGGATCTGTCCTCAAGACAGGTTTAAGGGAGAAGGACACAATGTTTCAACAGAAGTCAGATGAATGTATTGTTCATCAGAATGAAGTCATGCTGCAGAAGGACCTTGTGTCGCAGATGCAGTGTGAGGTTGAGTTAGTCAGGCAAGAATGCTTAGCGACAAAGCAACAATTAGAACAAAAGGAACACATGTTAAAAGATATAACAAGTGATTTTGAAAACCAAAAAGAAGAGCTAAATAAACAGAATGAATCCATAATTAAACTTGAGAGTCAGCTTCTAACCATGAAAGAGAGTGTAGTAGAGACGGAGCTTAAAATTACCAACCTAAAGGGTTCTATAGAGATGCTCACTTTAGAAAATTGTCAGCTAACACAAGAGAAGAATCTAATGAAAGCTAGGGTAATTGATTTACAAGATTCCAATCAAGCACTGAATGATCAGAATACAGGATTGAAATCTGAGCTTGAGAAATCTTTATTCGAACTTTCCAAAGCACACGAAGAACTTGCACATCTAAAAACAGCAGTTAATGTTAGTGAACTCCAACTCAAAACTGCACAGTCGGAGATGGAGCACCTTAATTTGACCCTCCAAGGAAAAGATGACTCCCTGAAACAACTTGATAGGAGGATTTTGGAGCAGGAGGAGCATCTGAAATGTAAAGATAATGAAACGTTTAGTTTAAGGGTTCAAGTTACAGAGTTTGGAGAGACTGTCTGCAAACTGAGGGATCGAGTCCAAAGTCTTACTTCAGAGTCAACCACATTAAAAAGTAAATTGGAGAGAAAAGAGCAGTTTATTCTTGAAGATCAAAGAAATGTCTCACTTGTAAATGAAAATTTAAGTATTAATCTTCAGGACAAAGAAAAAGAGTGTGAGATCTTAAAAGAACAGATTTCACACCTTGAAGAAGATGCTTTTAAGATAGACACCCTCAAAATGCAGAAACTAGAAACACAAAATCTGAAAAAAGCCTTGGAAGAAAGAGAGGATAGTCTTACGGAACAATCACAGTCTCTTCAAGATTTACAGAGAACGGCCGATGAGTTGATGCTCTTCAAAACTCAGTTCATGGAAAGCACAGAGTTAGTTTCACAGCTACAGAGTCAAATGCAGATGTTGTCCTCTGACAATTCCAACCAGAAAAAGTCTGCTGAAGAAACACACAGTGCCTTCATTAACCTGCAAGAAAAATATGCTGCTAATTTGGAGAATTTGCAGGATATGAGAAAGCAACTGACCCAAAGGACTGATGAAGTGTTGACACTTAAGACCCTATCAGATGAACATGATACAGCAAAGACCACAATAGAAACTTTGAGAGATGAGCTGTCTTCAATCCAAAAAAAACTTGAAAAGACACAGAACCTGAATTCCAAGCTGTCAAAAGAAAAGGATAAAGCAGTTGCCGCTAATCAAGCAAGGGTCTCAGTATTGACAGTTGAAATAGAAAGACTAAAAGCTCAACATCTTCAAGTTGTGGCGCAAATGACTGCATTGACAGAAAATCTGGAGCAGAGAGAAATGGCTCTACATGCAATTAACAATCAGTACACAGCCCAAGCCAAACAGAAATCACACCTGATTTCTGAAATACAGAAACTAGAATTGCAAAATAAGAAACTTAATGAAACGATTAGTTTGTCAAAGGAGGAGCACCAGAGGTCTCTCACAGCTGCCAATAATGAAAATGTACGCTTAGTTGAGGATATTAGAAAACACCTTGCAGAGAAGGAAGAGCTGGAGAGGCGGCACCATCAAATTTGGGAATCCCAAGGGGAGCTCAAGGTTCAGTTGGAGCAGCAGTCCAGCAGCATGAGTGAAACCATCCAGCAATTGTTGTACGACAAGGAGAGTCTTCAAACAAAGGTTAGTGCCCAAGATGAGGAAATTTCTCGATTAACAGATAATATTCATAAGATAGAGCAAATATTGCAAGACACTGAAAAAGAATGGCTGCTAGTTCTAGATAGAGAGAAACAAGATAAGAAGCTACTTGTTGAACAATTGAGTAATGTTGAAAATGAAATTATATCTAAAGATGTCAAGGTAAATGCTTTGAAACAGGACCTGGACAGTTTACAAGACAAACTGGCTGAAGCATTCTCTTCTATTAAAAAAGATTCTGATCTGCTCTGTGCAAAAGAGTTCGAGGCATCAACATCTAGGATACAGCTTGAAAATATCCTGGCATTAGTCAAGGAAAAGGATCATGAGAATAGTAATTTGCAACAGACTCTTAAGGGTATGGAACACGAATTAGAACAACTTGTAGTAAAATTCAGTGGTGCTGACGCTTTCTTGTCGCCAGTCGCTGAGTTACATCAGGACAGATCACATTTGCATCAAATGATAAAACAAGTTGAAGAAAGTCATCACTCTGAGGTAGATGCTTTGAAAAATAAGTGTGATAAAACTAAAGCAGATTTAAATAAAATGCAAAATGCATTTGATAAAGAAAAGAAGAGTAATTTTGAAAAAAGTCAAGAAATTACAGTTTTACTGGAGAGAATTGAGAATTTACAAACTCAGTGGACAATTGAGGCAGAAAAAGTGACAGAAGCTTCTCTCAAACACTCATCTTTACATTGTGAACTTCAGACAAAAGATGATCAAATGAACTCCATGACCATTCAGATTATTCAGCAAAATGAATTACTTGTTGGGCTTAGTCAGCAGTTAAAAGAAAAGGATGCATCCATTTCCCAAGTCATGGAGTCTGCCTTAAATGAAAGAGTGAAACTTGGTGAGGAAAACGCCTATCTATCAAAACAACTAGCGGTCATACAACAAGATTACGACACATCTACTAAGCAGTATGAGGAGATTTCTCTGCAGCGAGAAGAACGTCGTTCGTGTTCCCTAAGGGAGAATGATATCAAGACTTCAGAAAAGCTTAAGCTGCTAAAAGAAAACAATGACCTAAAATGTGAGATAGCAAGGATATCCCAAGAAAAACAAATACTGAAGAAGAAAGTTAAAGCTTCTCTCCTTATTGGAAAGGATCTGTTGAAAGAAAATGAATGTTTACAAGACAAACTAGTGGAACCGACACAAGCTCAGTCCACAGCAAAAGTGTACGAAGAAAGGATTTCTCTCCTTGAAAAGGAATGCCTTGATAAAATAAGCGAGATTCATGATCACAAAATGCGAACTGAAAAACAATTGGAATCCGAAAAAAAGGTTTTGCAGTCGATAATAAGGGGAAAAGAAATTTGCGTCGATGACGCGTTTCAAAAACTAACGCAAAAAGAGATTCTGAAGAAAACTGAAGAAAATGAAGAACAATTAACCAAAGAATTAAGTGAACTAAAAAATGACTATAAGGCACTTTTCGAGCAACACTTTAAGCAGACAAATGAGCTCAATGCCATCCAGTTAAAATATAATGAGAATCTTGGGGAGGTGGAGCGACTCCAGAGGACCTCATTGTCTGATTTAGATGAACTGAAAACTTTAAGAGCGCTTGTTCAGGAGAGGGATGAAACTTTGCAAGATTTAAAGAGTTCTATGGCAGAGAGAGAGAGAGAGTGCTATTCTCTATCAAATTTGCACACACAATTGGAAATTAAAGACAAGGCTTTCATCATAATGGAGAAAAAAGCAGAAACTTTGGCCGCAAATCTCCAAGTAGTTGAAAGTGACTCGGAGAGAGCTCACAGGGAAGTAAAAGAACAGACAGAAATGGTTGAGAAATACCAAGAAAGGTTTAAAGTTGAAGTTATGTTCCAACAGGAGAAGCAAGATCAGCTTAAAACAAATGATGCAAAGTATCAGGGCTTAATGGAAAAAAGTAAGACTCTTTTGGATCAAGTGTTAAGTATCCAGAAAATATTGTCAGAGGCACAGCAACGGCTGTGCGAGAAAAAATACTGTTTGACTAAGATGCTTGAAAAAGTACAGTTGGACTCTACTGAAATAGAAACAAATGTGGTATCGTTAAAGCAAGACAATCCAAATGCCTTGAGAATCGTTGATGAACTCAGGACTGAGTTAGTTGTGCTTCATACACAACTAAACCAGTGCAAGCATGTCATAGAGCTGATACATGAAGAGACACCTGAAAGGTCCTTCAAGCAAGAACACTTAAATGAATCTGCGGTAAGCACTGCTTACAGATATGCTGAAGACAGTGAAGCAACTCATAAACATAAAGATGATAAGTCTGGGATATCAGAAAAGGATGAACTGGTTGCTGCACTCCAACTGAAGTTACAGCAGGTAAGTACAAACCATGAAATTTGCATTACGAGGATGAAAAGAGAAATTGACCATCTTCATAAATCTCAAGATTGTGGCAAAGTTAATGATCAGGATAACCATAATAAAATGACCCTTCTAAACAAGAAACTTCAAGCAGCTTTAGTTTCAAGGAAAGAACTCTTGAAGGAAAATGCTTCATTGAAAGAGCAAGTTGGAAATCTGTCAGCAAAAATCAACGCTAAAGAGGCTGAATGTCTTGCTCTGGAATCCTCATTTTCAAGACTGAAACAACAAAATACGGACCTGGAAATCAATGTGAAATGTCTTAATACAGATAAAGAGAAGCTTAGCTCTGAAGTTGCTCGTATCCTTAATGACAACTGTAATCTATCGGATGCATGTGATAGCCTGAAGCAAACCATAAATATCACCACCCAGCAGAAGCAAGCATTTTCCTGCCAGCTGGAGTCTCTGAAAGAAATTCAGACAGAGGAGCTGACCAATTGGAAATCAAGGCACTCAGAACTTAAACAAGACTATGAGACTCTTCTAAAAGCATATGAAAATGTTGGCACTGAAATGGACAAGATGAGACAACTTTTGGAAGGAGCCAAAAAAGATAGACAGGAAGCCCTCAGAAAATTGCACAAATATGAGACTGAGATGGAACATCTGCAGGACCAAACAAGACAGATGGAGG
Organism: Phyllopteryx taeniolatus; assembly: GCF_024500385.1. NCBI lineage: Eukaryota > Metazoa > Chordata > Actinopteri > Syngnathiformes > Syngnathidae > Phyllopteryx > Phyllopteryx taeniolatus. The sequence goes on along the minus strand of NC_084503.1, from coordinate 8,432,416 downwards.
ATAAACATGAAAGACTTGAAGAGAAAATGCAGACTTTTTCAGAAGAAAAACTACACACAATTGAGGATCTGAAGCAACAAAATGACTACATTAAAAAAGAACTGTTTCAGATCAGTGAAGCTCACGGGATGGCAATATTTGAGCTGACTAACAAAAATCAACACTGTGAGGCCCAAATTCTACAACTGAAGTCGTCATCAGAGGCCTGCAAAAATAAGATTACAGATTTGCAGGTTGAAAACAAAGAACTGGCTGAGAAGCTTAAAGCTAGTCTTTCATTAGAAAAACAGTACATGGAATCAAAATCTTGTACAAATAGCATGCAGCTTAAACTTGATGAGGCACTATGTTTGAATAATTCACTGACTTCCCAAATTGAGGTCCAGAAGACTGAATTTAGTGCTCAACTTGAAAGCAATATTTTGCAGAAAGAAAATAAATCTCTTTGTGAAAGAATTGAAAAGATACACAATGGTCATGAAATGGAGCTGCAAATGAAAGATGATGCCATTAACGAGCTTAAAGACATTATGAATCGGCACACCCAAGAAACCACAAGTCTCAATGAGAAGGTTAGAATTTTAGAAGTTGAGAAGTGTCTTCTGCGAGAAGAGCTTGAAAATGTTCAAAAGACTTCAGACAAAGTGAAAAATGAAAATGAGTACTTGGAAACTGTGAGCCTCAAACATTCTAAAAGAATTGATGAACTTTCTGAATCCATCAGTGTTTTGCAAGCCCAAAACATCCAGCTGTCTTCTCAGCTTGCAACTAGCAAGGAGCTGAATGAAGCAGTTCGGCAAGAAAAAGAGGATGGACATCTTAGATTAGTCCGTGACTTTGAGGAAAAGCACAAGGCTGTGCAGCGAGGCAAGGAGGGGTCCAAAAACATCAATAAAGAACTGCAAGAGCTTCTAAAAGAAAAGCATCAACAAATAAATCAATTGCAACAACACTGCATTAAATACCAAGAGCACATATTGCATTTAGAGAGCTCTTTGAAAACGTCAGAGTTCACTTGTGAAAACTTGAAAAAAGATTTAAATAAATGCTCTGACAAGATCTCTGTTGTTGAAGAGCAAAACACGCAAGTTGAAGCCAATTTGATCACATGCAAGACTCATATCGAGGAGGCAAACCAGAAAATCGGAAAACTTCAGTCAGAAAGAGACCACCTTAAACTAGTTCTAGAAAATGTTAGGTCTGAAGATTCCCTCACAGAGAAAACCAAATTAAAGGAACCTGCACTTGAGAAACAATTAATCTCATTTAAGGAAGTTATGTTGCAGAAACAGATAGATGATCTAAATAATTTTAATGATAATGAGAGTCGGAAAGTTACTCAACTAAAGCAACAAATGGACTCCCAAGAATTGAAGATGAATACTCTAAAGCGAGCGTTTCAGACTAATGAAGCAAAGCTGTCTGCTGTATCATGCACTCCTCAAGGGGCAAAAGCTACAAAACTTTGGAATGATTTGTACCAAAAGGCCTTGCAGGACAAAGATAACCAGCTCGTCGAATATGATTTTGCAACCAAAAGACTACTGGAGGATATACAAATGAGCGATAAAGAAGTAAATGAACTCAAAATAATTAAGTCTAGACTGGAGAAGGCATTAAACGAATATTCAGTTGCTTCTGCTGCTCAACAAAGGCAGCTCTTTGTTCTGAGTGCAAGCAACACGGAACTTGCTGAGACTGTAGAAGTTCTGACTCTGCAGGTAAATGAACTCATTGCTCATATTAAAAGAGTTGAACAAGATAGAAATACTCTGGAAATACAAATTGTTGACAAAGACAAAGAGATTTCCCATTTGCATCTTCATTCCAACCTGACAGATAAGATAAATGCTGACTTGGACTCTGAGTTACTTCTTTTGCGGTCTGAAAATGACAAGGTGCAGGCTGAATGTGAGAACCAAAAGGGAATTTCCCTTCAATTGAAAACCCTTCTTAAAAGCAAAGATGCCGAGATTTCCTCTCTTTTGTCCTGTAGGGACAGCCAAATTTCAGGGTATCTTGAGCAACTTCAGGCTAATTGTCACTCCCAAGAAGCTGTCTATGAGGACAGGTTAACATCTTTACAATACCAAAGGGAGAAGGCTGATAAAGTGCTCAGAGAGCTTGAGGCCAAGGTCAGAAGTCTGCAAATTAGCTTGGACAAATCAGTCCAGGAAAAAGAGCAGTTGGCAGCTAAATTGGAAGTTGTCAGGAAGTCATTGGTGTCTTTAAAGAGTGAAAAAGAGCGACTGATGTCAGAATACAAAATACCCGAGGCAAAGAGTCATTTAGGCCTTAAAAGTAAAGAGGACTCTCCTGATAACGAGGGTGGTCCGAACAGAGGCCTTAAACATGAAATTAGGAGATTATTAAATCAGATGGATGACCTAAATTCAGAGAACGCTATGCTCAGGGCCCAACTTGTTCGTTACAGAGAGGATTTAAATCACGTTTTATCCCTAAAAGACAATCAGTTGAAAGTTTTGCTAAAAAAGCAGGAGGATGTTATAAAAAACCTTGAAAACCAAAAGACTGCAGCTCAAAAACAGCACACAGAGGCTCTGTCAGAGCTCCAAAAAGAAATGGAGGGTAGCTGTACTCTGAAGGCAGATATTGCTAAACTTACAGGACAGGTGACCAAATTACAAAGTGATATAGTGAGTCAGAAGGCCACAAATGAGGGCATAGTAATTGCTGATCTGCAACAAACTGTGGTGGCTAAAGTAGCTGAATGTATGGATCTTCAGCAAAAACTTATTTCTCGGAAAACCCAAATGGATGACTTAAAGAAACAAATGGAGCTGCTTGAAAATGAAACCGACAAAAAACTAGCTAATGCAGATGATAAATACAATACTGAACTGGATGGCTTTGAACGTGAGGTGGCGCTAATGAGGACTGAGCGAGAGAATGCTGAGCAAAGGGTGACAGAATTTGCAAAGGACCTACTGGAAATGGAGCAACAGTTGTTGGAGGCCCAAGGGCAAAATAAAGCCATAAAGACTCAAAATGAGTCCCTTTGTAAATCCATGGCGGCCTTGCAGAATGACCGTGACCAGCTCATTGAAGACTTCAAGGTGTTGCGAAACAGGTATGATGAAGAACTCAAAGAGACTCTGGCAGCTCTAAACAAAGTTGAGCGCAGTTTCCAGGATGCTACATCTGACGTGGCCATGTTTACCAAAGAACGGGAGATTCTTGTTCATGAATTAAGAGCTTTGCAGAGCAAAGATACTCAAGCAGAGCTGAACAAGTTGTTGGGTGAGCTAACAAAAGCTTTGTCAGAAAAGGAAAAACAACTAAAACTTGTTTTCCTGGAAAAACACACCTTTAGCAGGCAGCTCTGTGCATTCTCCAGATCCATGGCCAGCCTCCAAAATGATCGTGACAGGCTGGTTGATGAGTTGGCAGGGGCCACAAAAGTGGTTGAGTCCACGCAAGGGTCAGGCCTAAACACTATCAGGACCATGAGTGAGAAAAAGTCAAAAAGAAGTGCTTTCCGGATTGAAAAACATGGGACGGTAAGTAGTCTTCAGCAATGGTTTGATTTTTGCTGTTGCTTGCACTTATGTCTCTATAGTGTTTCCTTTTGCATTCAGCATGCAGGGTCGAGTCAGATTTTCATTTTTTTAAACATACTATTGCAACCTTGTGCATGGTGTTACCGTGTGATACACATCAGCTGCCGCATTCAGTGTACGGTAGGATTTCAAGTTGCATTTGGTCAACAAGCTGTTATTCTACTATTGCTTGTCTTGCAGATTAATGAGCTGCAGCCTAGACTGACACCTGAGAAAGAAGCCAGCAGTTTGCCGAAAGAAACAACTATTCAAAGGTAAAAGTAACTCTACATGTGATGGATGTTTGAATGCTTACATGTCCGTCAAAACCAAAGCTGTCTAGTCTATTTATTAATCCTGCATTGTTTACCAGCATATGTTTACAAGTCTGCAGCATATTGCACACACACAATATTAATTATATTTTGACACTTCTGTAGCAAAGAGGAAGAAATTACAGCACTTAACATTCTTTACTGCTTGCAGGTCTGAAAGAGACACACAACCAGTCAAGGTAAGTTTGTGTACTTGCATGAACTCACTCTGTGGCATGTCGTCTCAGTGTATTATTACTGTACGATGAAACCACTAATGTCGAAGATAATTCTTTCTTTGGAAGGCCGGTAAATTAGAAAAGTTTTTCCCGAGGGGAATGAGTGAAATTGAATTACAGTAATTCCCCACTAACCGCGGAGGCTTGGGACCGGGCCCTGCCGTGAATAGTTTGTCATTTCAAACTTTCTTGAATGTCTCATTACCCAATAAAATAAATGGCCATTCAAAGTGCACATACACAGTAGGTACGGAAAGTTTTCAGACCCCTTTAAATTTTTCACTCTTATATTGCAGCCATTTGCTAAAATCATTTAAGTTAATTTGGTTTGTACACACAGCACCCCATATTGACAGGAAAAAAAACGGAATTGTTGAAATTTTTGCAGATTTATTCAAAAAAACTGAAATCACACAGCCATTTCACACTCGGTATTCAGACCCTTTGCTCAGTATTTAGTAGAAGCACCCTTTTGAGCTAATACAGCCATGAGTCTTTTAGGGAATGATGCAACAGGTTTTTCACACCTGGATTTGGGGAACCTCTGCCATTCCTCCTTCCAGATCCTCTCCAGTTCTGTCAGGTTGGATGTTGAACATTGGTGGACAGCCATTTTCAGGTCTCTCCAGAGATGCACAATTGGGTTTAAGTCAGGGCTCTGGCTGGGCCATTCAACAACAGTCACGGAGTTGTTCTGAAGCCACTCTGTTATTTTAGCTGTGTGCTTCGGGTCATTGTCTTGTTGGAAGGTGAGGTCCTGAGCACTCTGGAGAAGGTTCATCTTTCAATCTTTCCTTCGATTGCAACCAGGCGTCCTGTCCCTGCAGCTGAAAAACACTCCCACAGCATGATGCGGCCACCACCATGCTTCACTGTTGGGACTTTTTGGTTTTTCTCCACACACACCACTTAGAATTAAGGCCAAAAAGTTCTCTATTGGTCTCATCAGACCAGAGAATCTTATTTCTCACCATCTTGGAGTCCTTTGTTGTTCTTTTTTGTTTTTTTAGCAAACTCCATGCAGGCCTTCATATGTCTTTTTGTGTTTTCACACCTGGATTTGGGGATCCTCTGCCATTCCTCCTTGGAGACCCTCTCCAGTTCTGTGAGGTTGGATGGTGAACGTTGGTGGACAGCCATTTTCAGGTCTCTCCAGAGATACTCAATTGGGTTTAAGTCAGGGCTATGCAGTGATGGTTGACTTTCTAGAACTTTGTCCCATCTCCCGACAGCATCTCTGGAGCTCAGGCACAGTGATCTTTGGGTTCTTCTTTACCTCTCTCACCAAGGCTCTTCTCCCCCGATTGCGCAGTCTGGCCAGCTCTAGGAAGGGTTTTGGTCATCCCAAACGTCTTTCATTTAATGATTATGGAGGCCACTGTGCTCTTAGGAACCTTTTTTTTTTGTAACCTTGGCCAGATTTGTGCCTTGCAACAATTCTGTCTCTGAGCTCTTTAGGCAGTTCCTTTGACCTCATGATTTTCATTTGCTCTGACATGCACTGTGAGCTGTAAGGTCTTATATATAGACAGGCATGTGGCTTTCCTATTCAAGTCCAATCAGTATAATCAAACACAGCTGGACTCCAATGAAGGTGTAGAACCATCTCAAGGATGATCAGAAGAAATGGACAGCACCCGAGTTAAATATGAGTGTCACAGCAAAGGGTCTGAATACTTATGGCTGTGTGATATTTCAGTTTTTCTTTTTTAGTAAACCTGCAAAAAAATCAACAATTCCCTTTTTTTCTGTCAATATGGGGTGCTGTGTGTACATTAAGGAGGGGAAAAAACTGAAAAAGGATTTTAGCAAATGGCTGCAATATAACAGAGTGAAAAATTTAAGGGTGTCTGAATACTTTCCGTACCCACTGTACGTACATGCAGCGACGTCTCTCTCTATCTTCATCCGCCTTCGAGGCTAAATTTGGCTCTGCCCACTACATACAAAGCTTGTCTTTCACTCAGTACAGCGCCGTGAAAAAGTATTGCCCCCTTCTCAAATTCTTATTTTTGCAAAGTTTCCCCACTTTAATTTTTAAGATCGAACAAATGTAAATATCAACTATAACCCAAGTGAACTTAAAATGCTGTTTTTAAATGGTGATTTCATTTATTAAGGAAACAAACTTTTCAATTACCTGGCCCTGTGTGAAAAAGTTATTATCATGAATTACATTATTTGTGGCTAATGATGTTTGGCTAATTTTCACTGATCACACCCAAGCCTGATTATCTTCAGACCAGTTCAATCAAGAAATTACTTAAACAGAATCTGTCCTAACAAAATCAAGTTGGACAAAAGATCTAAAAACGCTGCAATATAATGACACGATCCAAAGAAATTCCAGAAGTCAAGAAATAAAGTAATTACATATATCAGTCTGGAAAGGGTTAGGACTCCAGTGAACCATAGGGAGAGCCATGATCATCACGTGGAGAAAACACGGAACAGTGGTAAACCTTCCCAGGAGTGGCCATTCTGCAAAGATTACCCCAAGAGACCAGCAATGACTCATCCAGGTGGCCACAAAGGAACTCAGCACAATTTCTAAACAACTGCATGCCTCCCTTGCCTCAGTTAAGGTCAGTGTTCATGACACAACAATAACGAAGAGACTGGGCAAAAATGGCATCCATGACAGAGTTCCAAGGCAAAAATCACTGCTGACCAAAAAGAACGTGAAGGCTCATCTTACTTTTGCAAAACAACATCTGAATGAGACTTTTGGGAGAATATTATATGGACTGACGAGAGGAAAGTTGAGCTTTTTGGAAGTTGTGTGTCTTGTTACGTCTGGCATAAATGTAGTACAGCATTTCAGAAAAAGAACATCATCCCAACAGTCAAACATGGTTGTGGTAGTGTGATGGTCTTGGGCTGCGTTGTTCCTTCAGGACCTGGACAACATGCTGTGATTGATGGAACAATGAATTCTGCTCTTTAACAGAAAATCCTGAAGGAGAGCCATGAGTTTGTGACCTCAAGCTGAAGCGCACTTGGGTTCTGCAGCAAGATAGCTATCCACTACACACCAGCAAGTCAACTTCTGAATAGCTTAATAAAAAAACAAAATGGTTTTGGATTGCCCTTGTCCAAGTCCAGACTTGAATCTGATTGAAATGCAGTGAGTGGCATGACCCTAAAAAGGCCGTTCAAGCTTGAAAGCCCTCCATTTTTTGAAGAATGAGTGGGCCAAAATATCTCCACATAGATCTGAAAGACTCATTGCCAGTTATAGAAAATGCTTGATTTCAGTTGTTGCTGCTGATGATGGCCCAACCAGTTATTAGGTTTAGGAAGCCTTTACTTTTTCACACATGGTCAGGTAACTTTGAATAGTTTTAATTCATTTAACCATTCAAAAATAGCATTTTAAGTTCACTTGGGTAATATTTGTCTATTTACATTTGTTTGATTAAAATGGGGAAACTGCAAAAATATAAGAATTTGAGAAGGTGGCCAATGCTTTTTTTTTTACATGTTCCAATGTGTTGTATTTATTTTAATTCTTTCCAGTTTACTGGATTCCTTCAAAAGTGGTTGTATAACCAGATATTTTGAATGGTGTTTCTTTGGCCACTGGATATTTGATTTGATTTTTATCTTCAATCGATTTAATTGAGTGGTCTATATAAAATATGTGATCAATGCAAACTAAAACTAGCAGACATTCCAACAGCTTCTTCCCTCTTGCCATCAACTTCTTAATCACCTAACCTGCAATTCCATTACAACATGCTGGCAATTTTTGGACTTGAGTTTGTTGTCACATTTCTGTGGGGCCAATTATATATTACTCGTCCACTCACTGTCGCTTGAAGTCTCGGCGCCCTTTGCACAATGGTCATTGCACCGGACTATTGCAATATTAGTCTTTCAAACTGCTCTAAGTGCTAGAGGACTCTGCATCTTTTTGCACAATTGTCCCAAAAAAATGTTTACCGGCATTACCAGATAACTAGCAGCCCTTTATTGCTCAGTAACTGTTTTTTGTCAATGTCTTTATGTCTCAAAAGTGTTCTCTGTCAATTGACGGTCTGTTGTCATACTAGAGTGACTCCAACTACCGGAGACAAATTCCTTGTGTGTTTTTTGGACATACTTGGAAAATAAAGATGATTCTGATTTACTGAATATGTGGAGAAATTCTCAAAAAATGGCCATTTTATGTAATTTTCTGGAAAAATATACCAAGATATATATTATCAGGAAATAAAATTACCTACTGTTTATCAGGATATAAAATGTCCATATCGCACAACTCTAGTTCCTTGGCACTGTCCCAAGTCCCGTTACACGCATAAAGATAATCGGGCATTTTTTGTCCCGATTTTGCACTTTCCTGAACAAAGACAACAAATGGCAGACTGTCTGATTTTTATTTATATATAGATATAGATATATATATTGAAAGATGATTCTGTGGTCTGAAGTGTGTTATGAGGGAATTTGTCCCGATAATAGGGTCCGAAACAGATCGTGGCCGATAATCTTAAATATTAAACATGCTCCACTCTTGTCTGTCTGATTAAACAGGTGAGCTAGCTAGCTTGCGTCATTATTCGCCAATTATTTTGTCTAATAACGCATACAAAACGGCGGCCAGCTCTGCGGTTATGCACCATGATTAGCCAGGCTAGCAAGTTAGCGCCACTAATTATCGCATCACTAAGTAATCATTGGCTGCATGGCGGCTTTGTCACTGGCACAAGATGTCAGTGAAATGTCCCTGGAGTAAACGAGACTGTCACGCACAGCAGTGGAAATGCAGAGCTGCCCGCGAGACGAACTCTCAGTCACTGATCATCGCTTCACTAAGTCACTAATCATCGCCTCCATGGCGCCTTTGTTGTCAGATTATGTACAATAATGCGCTGACAACTGTGTGCTAATGAGAATTTTTTTAATGATCAAAGTTGGATTTGGAGTACATACAATCCCCTCGAAAGGTATTGGAACGGCAAGGTAAAGTCATTTGTTTTTTGTTGTATACTGAAGACATTTGGGTTTCAGATCAAAAGATGAATTTGAGACAAAAGTTCAGAATTTTAGCTTTTATGTCATGGTATTTACATCTAGATGTGTTAAACAGCTCAAGACAGAGCACCTTTTGTTTGAAGCTCTGTTTGGTCAATGTTTTCTGTAAATGTTCACAAGGGTTTCACACACTCTTGCTGGCATTTTGGGCCATTCTTCCATGCAGCTCTCCTCCAGAGCAGTGGTGTTTTGGGGCTGTTGCTGGGCAACACAGACTTTCAACTCCCTCTAAACATTTTCTATGGGGTTGAGATCTGGAGACTGGCTAGGCCACTCCAGGACCTTGAAATACTTCTTATGAAGCCAATCCTTCGTTGCCCAGTGTGTTTGGGATCATTGTCATGCGTATCAGAGTATCAGATCGAGTATCAGATCAAGTGATGAGGCTGAAACTTGAAATTGAGGGCGTTATGTATAATGTGATTAGTGGCTATGCCCCACAGGTAGGATGTGACCGAGAGGTGAAAGAGAAATGAAAGGTGGAGGAGGTGAAAGGAGAGAAGGAGACCTGGTGGTGGAACCTCACAGTACAGGAAATCATACAAGGAAAAAGGCTAGCTAAGAAGAAGTATGACACTGAGAGGACCAAGGAGAGGCGAAAGGAATACATTGAGATGCGACACAGGGCAAAGGCCAAAAGAGGCATATGATGACATATATGGCAGGTTGGACACTAAAGAAGGAGAAAAGGATCTATAAAGGTATCTATAGATATATATTATCAGGAAATAAAATTACCTACCGTTTAGGCTAGCCAGACAGTGGGATAGAGATGGGAAGGATGTGCAGCAGGTTAGGGTGATTAAGGATAGAGATGGAAATATGTTGACTGGTGCCAGCAGTGTGCTAGCTAGATGGAAAGAATACTTCGAGAAGTTGATGAATGAGGAAAACGAGAGAGAAGGGAGAGTAGATGAGGCAAGTGTGGTGGACCAGGAAGTGGCAATGATTAGTAAGGGGGAAGTTAGAAAGGCATTAAAGAGGATGAAAAATGGAAAGGCAGTTGGTCCTGATGACATTTCTGTGGAGCTATGGAAGCATCTAGGAGAGGTGGCTGTGGAGTTTCTGACCAGCTTGTTCAATAGAATGCCTGAGGAATGGAGGAAAAGTGTGCTGGTGCCCATTTTTAAGAACAATGGTGATGTGCAGAGCTGTGGGAACTATAGAGGAATAAAGTTGATGAGCAGGTGGTGGAACAGTTAGAATGATGGAGGCATGCACTGGAAAGCAGAGGAATGAATATTAGCCAAAGTAAAACAGAATATATGTGCATGAATGAGAGGGGTGGTGGGGGGAGACTGAGGCTAGAAGGAGAAGAGATAGCAAGGGTGGAGGACTTTAGATACTTGGGGTCAACCGTCCAGAGCAATCGTGAGTGTGGTCAGGAAGTGAAGAAACGGGTCCAAGCAGGTTCAAATGGGTGGGGGAAGGTGTCAGGTGTGTTATGTGACAGAAGAGTCTCTGCTAGGATGAAGAGCAAAGTTTATAAAACAGTGGTGAGGCCAGCCATCATGTACGGATTCGAGACGGTGGCACTGAAGAGACAACAGGAAACAGAGTTGGAGGTGGCGGAAATGAAGATGTTGAGGTTCGCTCTCGGAGTGACCAGGTTGGATAAAATTAGAAATGAGCTCATCAGAGGGACAGCCAAGGTTCGATGTTTTCTCCTCACTAGGATCGCGGGCTGCCGGAGCCTATCCCAGCTATCTTCGGGCGGGAGGCGGGGTACACCCTGAACCGGTCACCAGCCAATCGCAGGGAACATATAAACAAACAATCATTCGCTCTCACAATCATACCTACGGGCAATTCAGAGTTCCCAATTAACCTACCCCGCATGTTTTTGGGATGTGGGAGGAAACCGGAGTGCTCGGAGAAAACCCACCCAGGCACGGGGAGAACATGCAAACTCCACACAACCGGGGCCGGTATCCGAACCCCAGAACTGTGAGGCAGATGTGCTAACCAGTCGTCCACCGTGCCGGATATATATATATTCTGAATTGTACCAGTCTAGGAGCATTTGAATTTAGAGGTTTTTCTGTTATAATTTAGCAGGCTTCATCATTATCTGTGAAATGATTGCTTTTTACTAAAGATTCCATAGTTAACCATTTATTACTCTTTGTATTTATGCATAACTAGGTAACAGTGAATCTGTTAGGCCAGAGTGAAATGGAGGAGGCGGTGAGTCGACTGGAGGCGGAGAGGATCCAGCTTCACAGAGATCTGCAGCAATGCTTATATGACCTCCAGCAACGAGACCAGTACCTTCAGCAACTCAACTCAAAGGTATGAAACCGCTGAATAATGCATCAGTATCACTGCTTGCTTTTTCTTCTTCTGGAAGTGGCGTGTTGTAAATTCCTCTTTTTTTTTAGAATAATTAAGGAAGCAATCTTGTCTCTGGGTTATTTAATACAAAGAGCTATTTACATGATGTAAACAAAAAGAAACAGAGGGAGAGGTGAAAGAGAAGGGGAGATGGCTGGCTGTCCTCATGCTCTTTGCAAGGCCCCACGCTTTCTCCGAAGCCGAAACCCAAAAAGACAGATTATAAGGAGCCTCCTTCAGTCAGATTCAGTAAATGTCCATAATCAGAAGATTCCCACCAGCTACCTAGCCAGCTGTCATATCTGGCTTGGGAATGTCCATGGATAAGACAAAATGGCTTGCTGCTTTTAGCAAGGCTAGACATCTCAGAGAAGTTACACCCGAGTTATGGAACGATACACAAAATAATGCATTAAACCTCCATCCATCCATCCATTTTCTGAGCCGCTTCTCCTCACTAGGGTCGTCAATTAACCTACCATGCGTGGTTTTTTTTGGGATGTGGGAGGAAACCGGAGTGCCCGGAGAAAACCCACGCAGGCACGGGGAGAACATGCGGGGATGGAACCCCGGTCCTCAGAACTGTGAGGCAGACGCTCTAACCAGTCGGCCGCCGTGCCGCCTGCATTAAACCTATAGTATTTTAATTAATAATTCACACTTTAAACAGACCTGTCACGAATGAGAAATGCATCTATTAGTGCTGGAATAGGGCCACAGCTATCGAATATTTTTGTAATTGAATATCCTACTAAGACTTCTATCAAATAATCGAGCTTCTTTGCTTGTTTATCCTTGAGAAAGATGTACATACACACAAAAAGCCAAAGAAAAAGAAAAAAGTTCATTGCAAAACACTGACATACTATAGATTTTAATCCACATTGTTTTGTCTTCTGAATAATTACAGCACTGAACGAGTTGACTAATGTGAAATAGTGAAATGTGAGAAAAAGCGGCAAATCCTTCATGTTCTTGTCCACAGCTACAGCAGGCGATGGTGGAAAAAAGTGCTGTCACAGCCCAGCTGAGTGCCGTGTCCCAAAATCTGAGGGACACCCAAAATCGATGCCACTGGCTGGAAACCCAAGGCCAGGCACAGGTAAAAGTTACTAAGATGGCCATAAAAATTCTGTTAATTTAGGTTTTGTATGGTGCCAAATTTTCTTCCATTTTCACTTTTTTTTTTTCAGATGTAATGGCCCAATCTCCTCTGTCTCCAATAGTGTATTTTCAGTTCGCTTTTCCACAATTGGTTTTACATTAAGTGAGAGTGATTACAGTTGATTGCATTGTTGCTTTTAGATTACGCTCTTTACGGTCTCTAATGGGATGTTTGTACATGTTGTGTTTCTTTTAATTTGTTTTAGTAAGATTGTTTTGAATCTTAAAAATATTAATTGTGGTATTGTGTTTGCCTTCCTTTTAGGGGGCAGCAATTGCAGAGGTGGCTCCCGGAGCACCTCAGGAGAGAAACAACACAGTCCTTGCTCAAACAATTGAAGTCGGCCAGCTCCAAGAAAGGTGAGATCGCTCTGACTGGAGTCGTAATGACTAGACTTTACACCGATCTGATTCGATAATTAACATTTTATGCCGATCCGCTTTGTCATAATTTGCAGATTGATCGGCTCCGCAAAAGACATTTACTCTGCATCACCATGGTGTACAGTATATGTAAATATCAGAAAAATATAACCCAAGTGAAGTTAAAATGCTGTGTTTAAATTGGGTTTTCATTTAAGGAAAATATACTATCAAAAGTTACCTGGTTCTGTGTGAAAAAGTAATGGCCCACTAAACCTAATAACTAGTTGGGCCATCTTCAGCAGTAACAACTGAAATCAAGCATTTTCTAGAACTGACAATGAGTTTTTCACATCTCCGGGGAGATATTTTGACCCACTCTTCCTTGCAGAATTTTTTTAATTCAGCAAAAATGGTGGTTTTTCAAGCATAAATAGTGTTTTTAAGGTCATGCCACTGCATTTCAATCGGATTCAAGTCTGGACTTTGACGAGGCCACTCCAAAATCTTCAATTTGTTTTTTTAAGCCATTCAGAAGTTGAGTTGCTGGTGTCTTTTGGATCATCATCTTGCTGCAGGACCCAACTGCGCTTCAGCTTGAGGTCACAAACTGATGGCTGAGCATTTTCCTTCACGATTTTCCGTTAAAGAGCAGAATTCATGGTTCCATCAATGCCAGCATGTTGTCCAGGTCCTGAAGGATAAAGACTATCACACTATCACTACCATGTTTTACTATGATGTTCTTTTTCTGAAATGCTGTGCTACACTGACGCCAGATAACGAGACGTACTTTCCAAAAAGCTCAACTTTCAGCTCATCAGTCCATATAATATTCTCCCAAAAGCCTTGGTCATCATTCAGATGTTTTTTGAAAATATAAGACGAGCCTTTAGGTTCTTTTTGGTTGGTGGTGGGTTTCGCCTTTGAACTCTCCCATGGATGCCACTTCTGTCTAGTGTCTTCCTTATTTTTGTGTCATGAACGCTGATTTTAACTGAGGCAAGGGAGGCCTGCAGTTCTTTACAAGTTTACCGGAGTTTCTTTGTGTCCTTCTGGATGAGTCATTGCTGTTTTCTTGGGGTAATCTTCGTAGGCTGGCCACTCCTTGGAAGGTTCACCACTGTTCCATGTTTTCTCCATGTGATTATAATGGCTTTCCCTATGGATCGCTGGAATCCTAACGATTTAGAAATGGGTTCCATAACCCTTTCCAGACTGATAGCTGTCAATTACTTTATTTCTCGACTGTTCTGGAATTTCTTTGGGTCGTGTCATTTTGTTGCAGCTTGTACAGATTTTTTGTCCGACTTAATTTTGTCGGGACAGATTTCAGTTTCAGTGATTTCTTAATTGAGGAGATCTGGAGGTAATCAGGCTTGGGTGTGATCAGTGAAAATTAACCAAAAATTATGATTAGCCACATTGAATCCATGATTTGAACAAGTGGGGTAATTACTTTTTCCACACAGGGCCAGGTAACTTTGAATAGTCTTTTTTTTTTTTTCCTTAATAAATGAAATCGCCATTTAAAAACAGCATTTTAAGTTCACTTGGGTTATATTTGTCTATTTAAATTTGTTTGATCTTAAACATTTAAGTGGGGAAAAATGTAAGAATTTGAGAAGGGGGCCAATACTTTTTCACGGCACTGTATTATTCCAAAAACAATAGACTGCTTGTCCTACAGTATCTGCAGTTGAGTAAATAAACGCTCCACACCTACGATTTATGGATGCACAGGTACTGCTCCGTATTACTTCTTGTAGCACTGTGCCACAAGGGTTGTTGACCTTGGCTGTATTGCTTTGCTCTATCTACATTTAGACTACTTGAGGTAGAGCGGAGTCTGGCAGATGAACGGTGCAGACGGGAGACTGCTGAAGAGGCTTTGCATCTTGCTGAGGCCAGCACAAAGAGGTGGAACACAAAAACATCCTTTGTCAACAGTCACATACTCAGTGAAGATGTGCTCAAATGTTAATGTTGTTGTGTTCAAGTCTGTCTCGAGATATTCGGAGAGACTTTAGCAGTATCGAGATGGAAGCAGATGACGATTGGGAAGCTGTGAGCCTCAACCCAAACCAGCCTCTGATAACGCGGAAGGTAAAACACAGCTATTAGATTGAGGTTACAGCAGGGTGGGCCACATGAGGCTGAACTCACATATTAAATTTGTATCTAGAAGAAGGTGTGCATGGGTGTGGGTGGTCCTTATCTACATTCTCTGGATCTTTGTGTGCTGACATTTTTAGAAACTAGAACTGCTGTATTGCTGTAAAGCTATACTGTTGCTCCCTTGACTACCAATTCACCCTCTCTTCATAGGACTGATACGGAAAATCACTGTGATTAATTTACTACCCCCTAAATGTTCTTCAAATCGATGTCATTTTATTTGTTGTTGTCAACTCACTCTGCGCTCAACTGTTTTCCTTCAGCCTCCAAATACAACCCCAATTCCAATAAAGTTGGGACGTTTTGTGTTAAACATTAATAAAAACAGAATACAATGATTTGCAATTTAATGTTAAAACTGATGAACTTTATTGTTTTTAGCAAATCATCATTAACTTGGAATTTTATGTATGCTTGATGTACAGCTTCAGCTGTTCAACAGTCCTGTCTGTCGTATTTTACGCTTCATAATGCGCCACACATTTCAATGGGAGACAGGACTGGACTGCAGGAAGGCCAGTCTGTACCCGCACTCTTTTCCTACGAAGCCACGCTGTTGTAACACGTGCAGAATGTGGTTTGGCATTGTCTTGCTGAAATAAGCAGGGGCGTCCATGAAAAAGACGTTGCTTGGATGGCGGCATATGTTTCTCCAAAACCTATATGTACCTTTCAGCATTAATGGTGCCTTCCCAGATGTGTAAGTTACCGATGACATCACGGGCATTCAATGTTGCTTTTCAGCCTTGCCGCTTACATGCAGTGATTTCTCCAGATTCTCTGAACCTTTTGATGATATTATGGACCATAGATGATGAAATCCCTAAATTCCTTGCAAGTGTACGTTGAGGAACATTGTCCTTAAACTGTTGGACTATTTTCTCACGCACTTGTTCACAAAGAGGTGAACCTCGCCCCATCTTTGCTTGTGAATGACTGAGCAATTCAGGGAAGCTCCTTTTATACCCAATCATGGCACCCACCTGTTCCCGATTAGCCTGTTCACCTGTGGGATGTTCCAAACAGGTGTTTGATGAGCATTCCTCAACTTTCTCAGTCTTTTTTGCCACCTGTCCCAGCTTTTTTGGAACGTGTTGCGGCCATAAAATTCTAAGTTAATGATTATTTGCTAAAAACAATAAAGTTTATCAGTTTGAACATTAAATATCTCGTCTTTGTAGTGTATTCAATTAAATATAGGTTGAACATGATTCGCAAATCATTGTATTCTGTTTTTATTTATGTTTAACACAACGTCACAACTTCATTGGAATTGGGGTTGTACAAGCTTCAGACACCTTCACTGCCACTCAGACATTCGAAAATCACGTAACACAACTGTGGGGTCGCTACTTGCTTAAGTAGCTTCAGTAATTAAAAAAAATCACAGGTCGGAATGGTTTACAATAATGTATTGCATTAACCCTGCTACAGACCATGTTACCTGGATTCTTTCTAGAGTTACCCGTATATAAATTCAGTCTGTCTAAGACGCAGTAAAGGTGTCTGAGTGAGTGTGATTGGCTGAGTGTCAAGTCGGTGGGGCAACTGGAAGGAGGAAGAGGAGTATGCGAGTGTGTGCGGGATGAGGGCTTGGGTGAAACAAACTGGATGCTTTGTTTTTTGGGTGCAGTTATGGCCGTTAGTCTCCATTCATTTTCACAATTAAGCTTGTTGATCCACCATCACTTGTCCTCATTTCATCGTCTGAGCAGACACTACCGTATATTTCTGTCTTTTCACTTTTACAGGAGCATGTTCGGTAAATGCTCTGAAGCCATTTTGAGGATTTTGGTTAGCCTTTACTGGGCGCCCTTTAAGATGCGTGTCGATAACCCTTGTTATAGTTGAGGATAGACTTGCATATTTAGCAACGGGTCTCATTAGTTTAATATTTCCACATTCTTGAACTAGTTTGCCGCACCGACAAACCACCTGTTGACATTTAAATATGCCAGATTATAGCCGTTGTGTAGTTTCCATCTGTTCAATCCCGTTCATCTAGACTCATACTTGTTTCCTAGCCCAAACACTGCCAGCGTTTTCAGTTTCCCTCAGCTTTCTTTGTCACAATCTTTTTTATTTTTTTTATCACTTACTATGAATCGATGTAATTACTGCACTAGTCAGATTTCTGTGTCTGAGTTGGGTACCCCTTGTGCTCCCAGGTGAAAGGTGGGATGGTGGCATGCAGACGTTGGTTCAGAGGAAGAAGTCTGTACTTTTCCCGGCTGCTGACGGGCCGCACACGCTCTCGTTACTTCTTTCTGGCCTACTTGGTCACAATTCATGTGCTTGTCCTAATGTGCCTTATTGGTGCCCTCTAAAAGGGAATTTGACAAGTTGGACGTTGGTCCAAAGGTTCAAATAAACGGCTGAGTAGCTTGTTATGTATTTGTATATTCCACACACACACACACACACACACACACATATATATATATATATATATATATATATATATATATATATATATATATATATATATATATATATATACGCTACACAATTCTACATGCTTTATAAAACAGGTGCAGTTAGGTGACTAAAATGTACGTCCTTGGAGAGTCAATTGTCTTTTGTGTTGCCTGGTTTGGTAATACAGTAGTTGAACAAATTGTAAATCACTGTTAATATGATATGCCACACAACGCCTTAAAAGAGTGATACAGTCACTATAGCCACATCCAAATTAAAATGGGGGAAAGGCGAGAGGGGCCTTGGATGTAAGTAACCCTTTACAAAATCCCATTAACAACAAGAAATCTCTTAACTTCCATCCATCCATTTTCTGTACCGCTTATCCTCACTTCTCATCTCTATTTCCCTGGCAGCAACAATATATTCACTCTTCTTGTGGCTGTTTGATTAATATCCCTATTACAAATTGGTATATTTTTTCCTGCTTGTCTAATACATTGCACACAATCCTTATGCTGAGGAAAACTATGCACTGTAACTGCACCTGGGTTTATTTTCTCAACGACAGAAGCACTGCAGTGAATCCAAAAGGATGGTCTCATGTTCCTAAAGATTACTGGAGTATGGCTTTTGAGAATTATTTCTATTCTCTCTGGTGTCATATTGAAGAGCAATGCAAAAACGATGTTTTGAGTATTTATTTTTTGTTCTGTTTATGGACGCCTCTGATACTGTATATTATTCTGTCCAAACTCTACTGACTTGTTTTTTATGTATATATGCCTTTTCTGTCATCTCAGCCTGGTCTTCCATGACACTTTTCTCAAGTGTGAAGGTTTAGATGAAACAATGTTGAGTTACAATAAGTTTGTATTTTTCTTTGAGCAAAAATAATTACAGTGCTGATTTTTTTTTTTTTTTTTTTTTTTTTTTTGTGTGTACAATTGCACCTACCTACACTGTTAATGTCACACTGGCATCATGCTATGTATAGAAAGATGTAATGGGCAAACAAAACTTATTTATGAAAGATTAGACTACTGAAAAAATGTGCACATACTTCCTCTGTTTTCAAGAGTTTGAGATGCTGTTGGGCTTGAAGACAGGCTCCACCTGGTGCAATACTGTGTTTCTTAATTAACGGTTTTCAGATCATCATATCTAATGATATGAATAAAGCCAGTTAATTTTCTCGATTCTCTTCTTATTGTTTCAAATGGTGTAATTTTGACAAAGCCTTATGTTAAAAAGGCGACCCTCATCCTTGAAAAAAACAATGTGCTGCAGAAGCAGAACATCTCACATACTGTAGGTTTTTCTCAAAGCTACAGTTTGCTCTCCAGAGTAAAACCATTTAAATCCTTCAACACTTGGACCCATGGACAGTTTATTTTTTAAATTAACACGCAGGTTTAATTGTAGAATATTAGTATTATGAATAATACATTTTATGCTTTATTCTTTGCTTAATCTAACTGAATACAAAATGCCACTTGAGCCTGCTGATTTGGTGACAGGTGCGGACATTCTAGAAGACCAACACCACCGCAAAAGCTGAAAGTTGGAGGCGAGACGCCAGTAAGTCTGTTAAGTCGCTCGCATGATTGGTAAAGGCCTCATTCGGCCTGACAACACCCGGATGTCAACTGGCAGTCTCTCACTTATAGCAACCAGCGAGGCCTGAGTCACCTACCTCATGACTTCAGACACCATTAGAGTGTGCAACTAGGAAACTTTAGACACCCTAAACACTTAGTATTAGTTGCATGACATAATTAACAATGCTAAGATATAATAATAAGATGCTAAGACACAATTATAAACCAAAGTTGAGTAACATGGGATAGATATCTAGCCTTCTGTGACACTATTAAAAATTCATGCCATGTTAGGAAATCTTGATTCTAGCCAATCAGGACCAAGGGGTGGACTCAAAAACAAGATCGGAAAGTCCCAAAGAGTGCATTTATGATGTTCCCATTGTACTCATTCAGTTCTTGTCCTCTTGACATTTGCTCAGTTTGTTCAAAGCTTTGAATAAACACCCTGTGATCAGCTCCTAGCGTTTGTCTTTCGGTTTTTCATTTGACCATTCAAGTCTAATTTTGCTTACTGAAAACTTAAAAAGAATTTAAATTCAAACCAGTCCATCATCTGCTGGAGAGAGTTATCCAGGGCGCTGAAATGGGCTGAGACCCACCAAAGGAGGCCGCATGATCAGAGGCTACAAATCATGACGCATCATAGTAGTATTTAGACAATGACAAGAGTTTAATAGTTTTCCTGTGCACGACACCACCGTGGATTTGACAGGAATTAGACATTTAAATTACATATTGTAAATAAAACCATCTTTAATACTTGGAAGTGGACCATGGCTGCCTCTGGAGCCACATTCACTTGTTGCTTGTTTGTGACTTCACTTTAGTCTTCTCTGTAAGTAAGAAGCAGGCTCTTATTGGGTTAAAATCAAGCCACGAGCACATGGTTTTAAGTACTCCGTTGTCCAAGGCAAACCCAGTTGAACCAGACCTTTCACATCCACATGAACTCAAGTATTGTGCTTCAGTTCCGTTTTGACAAAGGGTGCATACTTTGTCATTTAGGACACATTTTGTTCTGCTTTTTAAATCTGTTACAGTATGACCGTTTTTATATTCTATCCCTGTCCAGCAAATAATATTTACCAAAAATAATTTTCAATATTGTTGATTATTAACTCAAATGTGTGAATTTGAGATTATCCTATTTTCTCAGCTAAATAAAGTCCTTTTTATGTAAAAGTATAAATAGCAAGGTCATTTTTTCATCAGCTGGTGAGCTGATTATAAAGTAGTTATTTACATGATGATAACTTGGTTATGCATTCTCAAACTGATTAGTTTATGCAGTAATCCCCCCTATATCGTGGGGGTTACATTCCACTAAACCGCCATAATAAGTGAAATCTGACAACAATACACTCAGCTAGGCATGTTTTGTTGCATTTATGACAATTTTTTGAACGGTCTATAAACACAGTAAACAATACACACACATTTAAACACATTATATATCAAGAGAGAATCACCCATGAAGCTTGTACACTCCCCTCAATCAGGTGTGATTTTCTCACTTTTCCTCTGTAGTTTGTAGCTCTTTCAAAGTCCTTGACAGCGTGTCATCCAGTTCTTCTCTTTGCTTCATGCGATAGTTGAGCTCCAGTTTTCGGGGCCTCAATATCTCCTCAGAATGTTGAGTGTCCACCTGGGGGTTTCCAAGTTGTATGTTGTGCTCTACATGTGAAGAATGGACTAGAAGCTCTTCGACGCGATAACTATGATCATCTACTGATAACTGTATCTGGTGTAAACCACTCCGCAATTCTGTTGTTTACAATGAATGAATGCAGACAGTATTTTATTTGAAAAATGACCAAAAGTACAGAAATTCTGACAATATAAATCCTACCTTGTTCTCTATCTTTTTCTTCCTGTAACCTTTCTTTCTATCGTTGATTGTGCATCAGGTCTGCCTCATTATTTCTGAACCATTGCTCCAGTACGTCCAATTCATCTGTGGCGCCACAATTCCATCCAGGAATTGTAGCAGACGCCTTTTCTTGTTCCCGGCATTCTGTCTCATCTTCCAGATCTTGAAGCTGAAGCTGCAAGTCTTTCAGCATCCTCTGTTGCTGCAGAATCTGTCTAAATAGCTCATCCTTAGAGGAGGAGGAAGTGCCATTCATCATTGGTGGGTAGTGAGGATCAAGAAAATTTACAGGGGAAGCGCACAGTTCAGGTGAGGCCTTGGGAGAGGCCCAAACCTGGTTTGATTTAGTCCTTCTGGCAAGTGTTGATGCACCAAGACTAAAAGTGAGAGCCCTCTTTGGATCCCTCTGTCGGAGGGATCCAAAGAGTCTTGTGGTTTGAACAGAGCAGGATGAATGACTCTGGATTTTTTCTCTTGCCCATCACTCAGGCTGGGACCAGTCCGTCGCAGAAGGAACTGAACCTCTGAAGCCAACTGTCCAAGCTTATTCAAGCGGCGTTTCTGGGTGTTGTTGATAAATGGCTTTTGTTTCGCATAGTAGAGTTTCAAGTTGCACTTACGGATGTAGCACCAAACTGTATTTGCTGACATTGGTTTTCTGAAGTGTTCCTGAGCCCATGTGGTGATACCCTTTACACATTGATGTCGGTTTTTGATGCAGTGCCGCGTGAGGGATCGAAGGTCACGGGCATTCAATGTTGGTTTTCGGCCTTGCCGCTTACATGCAGTAATCACCTGTGTGATGTTCCAAACAGGTGTTTGATGAGCATTCCTCAACTTTCTCAGTCTTTTTTTGCCACCTGTCCCAGTTTTTTTGGAACGTGTTGCAGCCATAAAATTCTAAGTTAAGGATTATTTGCTAAAAACAATAAAGTTTATCAGTTTGAGCATTAAATATCTTGTCTTTGTAGTGTATTCAATTCAATATAGGTTGAACCTGATTTGCAAATCATTGTATTCTGCTTTTATTTCTGTTTAACCCAACGTCCCAACTTGATTGGAATTGGGGGTTGTATTTGTGGTGCTTCTTTCAAAGACCAAATTGTAACAGTCTATCCATCCATTCACCTAACCGCTTATCCTCATGTGGGTCACGGGTGTGCTGGGCTATGGGCTAGAGGCAGGGTACACCCTGAACTGCTCGCCAGCCAATCGCAGGGCACACACACATTCACACCTACGGGCAATTTTGGAGTCTTCAATTAACCTACCTTGCATGTTTTTGGGATGTGGGAGGAAACCGGAGTACCCGGAGAAAACCCACGCAGGCACGGGGAGAACACGCAAACTCCACACAGGCGAGGCCTGAATTTGAAACGCCGGTCCTCAGAACTGTGAGGCAGATGTGCTAACCAGTCGTCCACCGTGCCGCTGTAACGGTCTGTATGATTATAAATTAACATTTAATTTCTACTCTAGCAGCCAACGGAAAGACATTTTCCGCAGGAGCAATGAGTCATCGGACGTGTCCCATCCACATCACATTCGGAAAATGTACCTATCCGTCTCAGTTTAATTTGACTGGAGGTGAGCAAGGTGACATGGTAAGCGACTGGTTAGCACATGTGCCTCACAGTTCTGAGGACCGGGGTTCAAATCCCGGCCCCGCCTGTGTGGAGTTTGCATGTTCTCCCCGTGCCTGCGTGGGTTTTCTCCGGGTACTCCGGTTTCCTCCCACATCCCAAAAACATGCAAGGTAGGTTCATTGAAGACTCTAAATTTCCCTTAGGTATGAATGTAAGTGCGAATGATTGTTTGTTTATATGGGTCCTGCGATTGGCTGGCGACCAGTCCAGGGTGTACCCCGCCTCTCGCCCGGAGATAGCTGGGATAGGCTCCAGCACGCCCGCGACCCTCGTGAGAAGAAGCGGAACGGAAGATGAATAAATGAATGAATATTTAAACACAGACGATGCAGCAACACCTACAGACAGAGCATATAACAATATTCACAGGCATACTGTATGTTCTTTATGCTCTGTAAAAAATGACAACTATTGCCAAAGCTTTGTCGCCATGTCTTCTTCATGCATCATTAAATCTATGTGTAATGTGTATTATAAGTATGTACTGTATGTATGTATAATGTACTGTACCCTGGTGGTCAAGGGAGACGCACCAGAAGGAGCAGAACAATTTCCATGATTCAATTGAAGAACACTTCTTATCTGTCTGACTACACACGTTACATGATCTCTTAAATTAGTGGTGTGAAGAATAAGGTTTGTGTAAAACAGAACGTTTGAATATTGATTTAATACATTTTATTGTATTAAAAACATTCTCATTTGATCCATTCATAGTGTTATCGGGTGTATCAAACAACAACAACAAAAACACAAAAAACACATCCTCAATGATTGACTACCTTGGCATAATGATGCATTATGTTCACAGTTTCTAAAACATTTCATGATAAGTGCAAATTCCATTCTTGACAGTGCGGCAAATTTCTCTTTTCTTCTGTTGCATCTTTCTGTAATCCTCACCCGGGTACAGTGGCGGAAATTGGCATGTGCGAAGTGTGCAACCTCACAAGGCAACACTCTGTTTGAAAATGTCATATAATATAACAAATTTCAACATTTACATCAGCACTCCAAACCCCCATCACACCCCCCCAGCCATCGATGATCATATTTGAAGGTGAAAGTTATTGCTGAAAGTGATCATCAGATTATGGGACAGGACTAAAACGTGGTAAAATTTCTGTCAGCACCCTCCGTGTTGACGATTAGATTGAGGGTGCGCTATCTAGGTGCCGAGGGGCGACTTCACACAGGGCGCCATTTAGGCCAGCAACTGCACTACCCGTGTACACTGCATATCCTTTTTACCTCACACTTTTACAGACTGCATTACTTTATTTTATGCTGAAAGAATCCTTCAAACCCTTCAGTGCTTGCTGCTTTGTGATTCTTTTCCAGGCCTCTGGAACTTTTGCTGGCATGGCCTGATACACCCTAGCAAATTGATTATTGTAGCGTACCAGTACATACTTCCAGTAATCAGACGCTTCCATTGTGGGGTCTCGGGGTATGTGCCAGTCAGGATAGATGGTATTATAGTCTCTGTAATTAACCCACTCCGTAGTTTCCCCATACATTATAAATGTACAATGACTCTGCACATCAGTTGTACACAGAGATTCAACCAGGACTTCAGTTGAATAACGTCTGTATCTTCCAAGCCCCTGTGGTCGATGCACAGCCGCATGATGTTTCTTGTGTTCTTTGCCACCTGCTTCACAAGGAACTTTACAAAATGGACACTGCTGTCCACATCCAATTATTCTCTCGAATAGCTCATTCTGTGGTTTTACTGCAAGTTTTTTTAGACTTTCAGTTATGTCTTCAGTGTTGGCGAATTCAACAAGGAATGTGTCCTTTAATGTATTCAAAGATGCAATGAAGCTTTGTGTAAATGAATGGCATGTGCTTTGGATCTGAAACAGACTGCGTTTTTGTGCCTCCTCTGCGATTACGATGTCTTTAATTAGATATTTACGCATTTCGTTGACTAGATTTGGAATGTTCGCATCGTCTTCTGATGTAAAAGTTGAGGCCTGCTTTATTGCATTTATTAATTTACATACTACAACCTCCAGATTCTTCTTCTTTAATTTGTACAATGTCTTGTCCTTTTCCATTTGTTGACAGATGTGAAGAAGTATCTGATCCTTAACGTATGTTTCATAGTGACAAATGTACTTGAGAAAACTCTTGAAATCATCTTTCAGCAGTAATTCTTTCTGAAGGTTGTATTGGAAACAAGAGCGTGAACTGTACATCATTGAACGACTGCTTGTCAAAATTTCATCAACAATTTCAATTCCCAAAGATCTGTTGATGCAATCCTCAACAGCCGGTTGGATACAAAGCTGGACAAAATCATTTGCTTTGCGTTGGCAATGATCGGTATTGTTGTATAAATCCAGAAAGTTTGACAAGTATTGGTGCCTGCACTTTTCCAACTGTGTTCGGGGATCATTATTTGACAAGAATCTTTGGTGCAGCTCGAGGAATTTTCTTGCAGCAATGCCACAAATATGGAGTTTGATGTCAATCTCAAACTGAGTGTTGGTTTGGTGACATCTGTAACCTTGATTAACCAATTCATCAACCCTCTGCAGAAGATCTCTTGAGAGCGAATCATGGTAATCACCATTTGACTTAGTTTTATCAAGAATAAACTGGGTGGCTGTCTCGATGACATTGTCTGCAAATATCTGTAAATCTCCTTTGCACAAATTTTGAACTTTCGCCATAAAGGTGTTGACATGGTCACCTCTGGTCTTAAATGGCTCCATTCCAAAATCCTTTAGGTTTTCAATATGTTGTAAGTTCTCGTTCACGTTCTGATGTGAGACATTTTTCTTCAGTTGGGTAAGAATGAATGCAGGTATATCTTGCTCTTTGAGTGTAGATACATTGGCAGTAGCTGTAGCCCACATTTTGTCAAACTCCTCTCTCAGTTGGTCATCAGACAGTCTCAAGTCTTTGAAGTCATGCAGAAGTTCCATGACTCTCTCTTCAATCACAACGTGGCACTCCTGTTGTATATCCTGTGCCTTTTTCAAAACAATTTTTAGCTCAAAGACTTTGTCCAATTTAGTATTCACTGAATGTTGAATATCATTTGAGACACATGTGATACTATTGAAAAAGTCAGTTTTGTATTTCTCTATCAAATGTACACGTCTGTCTTTCTTTCTGTAATAGTCAAAAAGTTTCTCATTGAATTTATTTTTTTGGAATTGAATTTTTACGGATAGTTCCGATTTCTTTAACTTGACTAATGTATCCCATGTTTCCCATCCAGCCTCATTGTTAGCATTTAAGATTTCTGACTCTGCTGCTGTCTGCCAGGAGAGGAGTGCTTTTCGCATCTCCCATTCCCACTGGGCAAACTCTTTGCACAGGTTGTCATAAGCATGGGCCACAAGTGTGTTTCTGAAACTAAAGATAAAGTTCCCATATTTCACCGATTTCCACAGACTACGCATCCATTCTAGAAACTCTGGGATCTTTGAGACATCATTACTCCTTCCTTTTCCTACTGACTCCAGAAGATTTTTCTTGAACTCTGCTACAGCCTCACTGTAACCAGTGTTTACTGGTGCCATTGGAGGCGTTCCATGCCAAAGTCCTGGGATGTTCCAGCTGTTGTTTTCCAAGTCATAGTTGAGCACATCTGTGAATGCTTGAATCGAAGGCTGTCTCTCCATTTCAGCTGCAATTTGGGTCATTTCATTTAGTTGGTCCAATAGATGTTGTCTCTCTGTCAAGTTTTTGGCATGAGCTGAAACTCCAGCAACATTTTGGTGCACGAAATGACAAATTGTATTTTTTCCAATTCGTTTCATTCTAATGAAGGCATAGACAGCAATTTGCAGGACATCTTTCATTTCAGTTGCATTCTCCATTGCAATGTTGATAATGGTCACATCACTTAAGCCTATGACAAAGGTTGCCAGTTGGTTGTCATGCTCATAACTATCTTCCAGTTGTGCAAGGTCAGGGGATTTCAGACCTTCAGTATCAATGAGGAGGATGAAGTCACAACCCAACTCAATTTGTGTATCGTCTCCAACTTTGAGGAAAAGCATATAGGCCCCTCTTGTACATCTGCCGCTGCTGACCGGAAAATGAACACCAAACATGGTGTTGAGAAGAGTTGATTTTCCAGTACTTTGAACACCCAACACGGTTAGTACTATCAGCCTGCTCTTCTCACCAACCTTCTTGTGAAGCTCCATTAGCACGGCTGTCACCCACTTCTCTGGGATGTTTGAAGCGTCTCCATCCAAAAGCTCCAATGGATAACCGTCCAACAGCATTTCAGCAGCTACAGCAGGCAAATAGGAGAATTTATCTGTGGCATCTCCTGATTGCATGGAAACCTCATAGTTTAGTCCCATTTCTCTCATGTAATGCTCTACTCCTAAAGAGCTATCCAGCAAATGTTGATCAATCTCTGCAATGAGTTTGGCATCCTTATTTCTGCATTGCTCTTTGAACTTGTTACGCAGGGCAGTCAATTTTTCACGAGAATGGCTATTAAATATGAAGTACATCCACTTCAAGAAAACGTTTCTACTCTCTTTGTCACTTGTTGATAAGGTGTCAATAAAATCTTGCATTCCTTGCGACAATTTTTGCTTGCTTTGCTCTTCCCAAGTGTGTCTTTTCTCTGCCCGTAGCTGAGCTTTATAATGCTCAGCACCCTCAGTGCCAACATCAATCATTCTGCATTCTTTCATCTCCAGTTGTGATAATCTCTTCCAATGTTCTCCTAGCAAAGGAAGTTGTTGTTTCTTGTAGTGTGGTATACTTTGTACACTAATACCCCTCATAATATCTTCAGCAGTTTTTTTCTGGTCAAGAGTTTCCTTTTCATCTACAGACAGACCCAAGTCAATTGCTTTGTCAAGCATTTTTTCTATACTCATTGTGTGTTTTATGTGAAACAGTGAGTTCTTGATAGCGTCACAAAGTCTCTGAGAAAACTCTGCCACGTTCACTCTTGAGTCTTTGATTTTAACACTGCTTTTTGGTAAATTCAGCATTTGCAGTGTTTTCTTGACAGACATCATATCCTCACAGGCACCCTCTTTGCGATTAACCACAAAATGGAGTTTGGATTTTGCATCTTGAAGAGCTGTCAGAATGTTGTGCTCCTTGTCTTCAATTTTGTCCAAAAATACAAAAACTGCATTGGACACTTCATAAAGAAAAGAAAATTGTGCGAGTGACTCACAAATATCTCCTCGCAAATTAGCAAATGTAATTGGCTCTGGGAATATGTCAAGATTCTCTCTCCCACAAGGAAGGAACCAGCAAACCTCCACCAACGTATTTGAAATTTTTCGAGTCCGTGCCCCTCCTTCCATGTCTCTGTGTATAAATATATTGTGATTCTGCTGGCCACAGCTGAGGATGTGATTTAAAAACTGAGATTTGGATAAACTGCAGTTCTTTAGCCTCACAAAGGAAAAGAATGGTATCGTTGCTTGCACAATGTTAGTCTCAACAAATCCTCTGGTCTGACACAAATCATGCGGACACCACTCCTTCACAATTTCTCTCAGAGCCCATAGCATCAGAGTACACTGATTGTTGTTGCAGTGGGGTAACAGCAGTGGGACAGAAAACTGGCATAATGACATCTTGAGGGCCATTTCCTGTTGCAAAAAGCTATCAGCACAAATAAATAGACCTACTATTAGGTCAAGAGGATGAACTGTGTTTTCTGAGTTACATGCTGTGTAAATGTCCAGTTGGTCAAGGCTGTCTTCGGTTTCCTCAGAACTGCTTAATATCTGCGTACAGTTCCTGCACCCAGCATCGATTTTAAGCAGTTTTCTGAGGAAACAAAATGGTATTTCATCTGCTGATAAAACAACTGTTTCGTATATGCTGCTTTTGTTGACTTCCAAAAGAGACTGAAGAGTGAGTTTGTTCGGATAATATTTCTGTAGTCCAAGGTTGGAGAGGAAGTCGAACAGGTCTGTCAAAGAGAAAGACAAGATTATTGAAAAATAAAAAGCATATCTGTTTTGTCTTTGTTGGATTGTATCTAGACTTCAAATGGTGATTGACATGCATGCCTCTGAATGCCTTTCGAGTAGTTAAATCAAAATGATTAAATTTGCATGCAAAGTCACAAGCAGACAAAACCCTGCCTGAGGAGTGGATTGGGGTGTGTGAGATGGGGTGGATATTTCACAGGAGACCCATATCTAACTGCAAGGTCCTAACTGAATTACTTTGATTTCAAGGGCCCTATTTTCGTGAGCAGCATAAATCTGACATGGCGGGCGGGGTAAATCTGCATGGAGGCGGGTTAGACCGGATTTTGGTAGTTTCACAGACAAGCGCAGGCTCGGTGGATCTAAAAGAGCTGGGTCTGTGCTGCTGTATTTTTTGAGGTACAAGATACAAAATAAACAAAATGCCCTCTCGAGGATAATCACTTGGGTGATACGTCTTCAAATGAATAAACACATTGTCCGTTTTTTGAGGACGCAGACATACCTTACACATAGGCTAGTTAAATAATTGCATTGCTCCACTTTGCATGGAGACACCCCCACACAACCGCCGTTGACTCCGTCGCATGGGCGAGGATGGGCCGCCGCCGACTCAGCAGGCTTCGAGGACGGCTAAGTCGGCATCTCAAGCTCCCTACGGGCTCAGGCAGTTGCCCAAGGCTGAAATTTTCAAGGGGCCCAAACAACGTACCCCCCCCCCCACACACACACCCCCACCCCTGTTGTTGGTTTATGATCAGGGGTGAACATTCAAAAAAATTTGTCTGGTTGTCAAATGAGCAACAGAGGTTGTTGCTTGGTGCTCATTTTCCCCGACCCAACAACCTCGCTGGATAAACTTGATATAAGTATGTGTGTAAAATTTGAAAGCTTAATTGATTTGCATGAGGGGCGGCACGGTGGGATGACTGGTGAGCACCTCTGCCACATAGTTCTGAGGACCTGGGTTCAAATCCGGCCTCGCCTGTGTGGAGTTTGCATGTTCTCCACGTGCCTGCGTGGGTTTTCTCTGGGTACTCTGGTTTCCTCCCTCATTCCAAAAACATGCATAGTAGGTTGATTCCAAACTCTAAATTGCCCATAGGTGTGAATGTGAGTGTGAATGATTGTCTGTATGTGCCCTGCGACTATTTCAGGTTATACACCATCTCTCGCCCAGAGCCATCTGAGATAGGCCCCAGCACACCCGCGACCCTAGTGAGGATAAGCGGTACAGCAAATGGATGGATGAATGATATCTTTGCGTAGGTTTCCAGCCTTAGTTGAGGTTTTTATTGCTCACATCATTTGGATATTTTATTGCTCACATTTAAAAATATGATCACCCTATAGATGAGGAGACTTCACCACCACCAGAAAAGAGAAGTCAACTGCAGACACACACTTGGCCAACAGAGAAGGCAAAAGACGGCACAGTAGGGCGTGAAGAACAGCTCGGAAGGCATCTCTAGCACAGCCCAACTGAATCTGAATCTTGAATTGAATCGCCGTAGATGGAGAGCCAGCTGTGTTGGTCGGAAGAACGGTGTTGAGTCGCTTACAGAGTTTCCTCTGTTTTGTCACTCTTGGCATGCTTCGAAATATTCAGGAGTGGACTGTTCCGCATGGATGCCAGACAGAGCATGACAGTTGGTTTATGTCCCTCCCTGAACTAATGGCGTTCATTGTCATCCACCTCTTGCGTGGGGTGATCAAACTTCCATCACTCTGCGACGCTGGGTCAGAAAAACTGGGACACTCACTGAATGTACATGTCCTTTATCAGGCATGCACTGGCATGAAGGAGAGTCGGGTGGACTTCCTTGTGGAGCTTGCAAGCGAACTCGCACAGTCACATGGGAGCCAAGAAGTCGAATAAGGACAACCTTCTTCCGCAACAAATTCCCACACCTGGCCAAGGGAAAAGAGCAATGTGCCAGGTGAACTTTTGGTGCAAGAACAATCACGCCACTGTGCACTGTGTTGATTGCTACAAGTCCACGTGGCAAATGCAGAAAGGAGATGGTGTGGCAGTGCCAAGTATGTTCAGACAATGTAGAGGGTTTAATAGCTCACTTTATCCACATACTGCACAGATTTGTGTTTGTACACAACCCCAATTCCAATGAAGTTGGGACGTTGTGTTAAACATAAATAAAAAGAGAATACAATGATTCGCAAATCATGTTCAACCTATATTTAATTGAAGACACTCCAAAGACAAGATAATGTTCAAACTGATAAACGTTATTGTTTTTAGCAAATAATCATTAACTTAGACTTTTATGGTTGAAACACGTTCCAAAAAAGCTGGGACAGGTGTCAAAAAAGACTGAGAAAGTTGAGGAATGCTCATTAAACACCTGTTTGGAACATCCCACAGGTGAACAGGCTAATTGGGAACAGGTGGGTGCCATGATTGGGTAAAAAATGAGCTTCACTGAATTGCTCAATCACTCACAAGCAAAGATGGACCGAGGTTCTCCTCTTTGTGAACAAGTGCGTGAGAAAATACAGTTCGGCGCTACATCCGCAAGTGCATCTTGAAACGCTACTATGCAAAGCAAAAGCCAACACCCAGAAACGGCGCCGGCTTCTCTGGGCGGGCTCATCTAACATGGACTGATGCAAAGTGGAAAATTGTTCTGTGGTCCGACGAGTGCCCATTTCAAATTGTTTTTGGAAAATTGTGGACGTCGTTAGTGCCAATGGCATGGGTAACTTACACATCTGTGAAGGCACCATTAATGCTGAAAGGTACATACAGGTTTTGGAGAAAGATATGGTGCCATCCAAGCAACGTCTTTTTCATGGACGCCCCTGCTTATTTCAGCAAGACAATGCCAAACCACATTCTGCACGTGTTACAACGCGTGACTTTGTAGTAAAAGAGTGCGGGTACTAGACTGCCCTGCCTGCAGTCCAGACCTGTCTCCCATTGAAAATGTGTGGCGCATTATGAAGCGTAAAATACGACAACGGAGACCCCGGACTGTTGAACAGCTGAAGCTGTACATCAAGCAAGAATGGGAAAGAATTCCACCTACAAAGCTTCAAAATTAATGTTCTCAGTTCCCAAACGTTTATTGAATGTTATTTAAAGAACAGGTGATGTAACACAGTGGTAAACATGACCCTGTCCCAGCTTTTTTGGAATGTGCTGCAGCCATAAAATTCTAAGTTAATGATTATTTGCGAGAAACAATAAAGTTCATCTGTTTGAACATTAAATATCTTGTCTTTGTAGTGTATTCAATTAAATATATGTTGAACATGATTTGCAAATAATTGTATTCTGTTTTTATTTATGTTTAACACAACGTCCCAATTTCATTGGAATTGGGGGTTGTATTTCATTTCAGTAATTTATAAGTAAACAAGGTGTGTTGGAATCTTATGCATCAGCAATAAAACTCAACAAAAAATGAAAAACAAATTGTTGACCTTACTAATGTAGCCCGGTGGTAATTCGGGGTACTAAAATCTTCAAGGGTGAATATAAACTCCTTTATCACCATTCTATAAAGGTTTATATTGATGGGTTTTTTTGGTTTGACTAATTACAGTATATAGTATTGTAAATATGAGGTTGTTCTCTTCCTGTGCTAAGCCATTCGAATTAGTGTGTATTGTTGAGTGTAGTATGGGTTGGAGAGGTGAGAAGAGATGTTGTCTCGCGAGAAGAGAAGGGGGAGGAGAGAGAGGCGCGCGAAAAATATAGGAGGACGGACGTTGAAGAACGTAGAGAAACAAAGCACCGGAGAAAAAAAGAAAAACAGAGTCAGCAAAACCCCGAACGGTTTTGCTAAGAGAATTTCATCCAGTACCGCTGAGCAGTTGGAGTGGGTAACTCCAGAAGCCCGGTCGAAGGACTTTTCCGTGGCAAAATACGTCGCTGTTAGCAAAGTCACGAGGTACGGCTAATGCTAACCTGTAGCACAGCCACGAGGTACGGCTAAGGGACGAGAACATTTAAAAAAAAGCAGCATTTACCAGTAGAAATGGGGTGTCTTCTAACAGACAGGGTGTTTGGGATATATATATATATATATATATATATATTTCTTGTTAAATGGATAAAATCTGTAAGAGGAGATCATAAAAACATGAACGCTATAAGGACAAATGTAAAGGTAAATTCAAAATGGCGCACTTCCTGTTGGGTTTAGGGTATGGCTCAAAGAGACTTTTTTTGTAGGTCTTGGGTTGTTCAATATGCCTACCAATTTTGTTAGACGAAACATACAGCCTGGGCTGCTTTGTTGAAAATTTGTAGGGGGTGCCACAGCCCTTTTTAACAAATTGCACAAAAAAACTGTAAACGACTGCAATGTTCACAAGACTTGATGTGTGTGCAAAGTTACATGATTTTGCATGCATGTTTAGACCCTCAAAACAGTGTTGGTTTCCAGCGCGGTGAACAGCACGTTGCCACGGCAATAGCGTTTGTTGAAAACTCATAAACTTTGTATTGTGTTTTCATGAAGGCCTGAAGTCTTCTGAGCAAATATTAAGTAGATTGGATTAACCTGCTAATAGAAGAACAACAAAGTATGAAACATCTAATTTCCTTGTGGCAGTAGGTGGCGCTATTAGTAAGCTAATTTTTTTCCCCATAGATGCCTTTATGTGTGGACTGTCATCAAGTGTGTGATATTTTGAAGAGATGACCATCTGGAGTCAAGTTACAACAGCGTTTGATGCCATGGTGAATCATCCAAATTTGCCACACCGCCACGTCCATGCCTTCTGCCAAAACGTCTTGAGACTTAACTGACAAAATTTTAGGTGGATCTGCTCAACATACTCGGCGCAGTACATATAAAATGTGAGGGAAGACATTTGTTGTATATATATATATATAGCAAAATATTGTCATACAGATGTCTTCAGGGCGTGATTTTAATGAAATGTGAAATTTGGGATTTTTAAGGAACATGTACAGGGGAGTTAAGTATTTCCCATTTTGTGGCGAAGGAAATTTGCATCCATCCATCCATTTTCTTTACCACTTATCCTCACGAGGGTCGCGGGCGTGCTGGAGCCTATCCCAGCTATCTTTTGGCGAGAGGCAGGGTACACCCTGAACTGGTCGCCAGCCAATCGCAGGGCACATATAAACAAACAGCAATTCACATTCACATTCACACCTACGGGCAATTTAGAGTCTTCAATGAACCAACCATGCATGTTTTGGGGATGTGGGAGGAAACCGGAGTACCCGGAGAAAACCCACGCAGACACGGGGAGAACATGCAAACTCCACACAGGCGGGGATTTGAACCCGGTCCCCAGAACTGTGAGGCAGACATGATAACCAGTCGCACACCATGCCGCCCGAAGATAATTTAGTATCCAAAATGTGATAGCCCGCCTGCATCATATAGTATGGCGAAATGAAAAGCTTTTAACAACTCTTAATATCCCAGGTCTAGAGATGTTACCCGCCAAGTTTGAAGTCAATCGGATGAAAGCTGCCATGTTGTTAAATATATTCTAGAAGTTATCATTTATTTGCTTAGCTTGCATTAGTATTATGGACGATTTTAGATGTCTCGCCTTCGAAAAGATGACTCAGCATCATCCGATGGAAGGGCGCCTGGACCAAGGACGTGATCGGATGTGGTCGGGGACGTGACAGGTGTTGGTCCAATGTTTTGTGTTGTGTCTTATTGTTTAGAACATTATGTCTGGGAAAAACCCTCCTATTTTCAAATAAATGCAGGAGCGACGGGAGAGATTGTTTAGAGCGTGTTGAGACGCTGTGATCTGAACAATCTCCCATACGCCCTCCTCATGAGAAAAAGAAACCAGCGTCTTCATTCCTTTTGTGTCTATTTTTTATAATGTTGGGTAAGATAAATCCAACATTAAATTGGTCCTTCGAGCCGGATGTCAACACACCCGAGGATTCCAGTTGTGGAGCCGACTTCCAGTTAAGAGACCGTGGCCACGGCAAGTAAGACCCTTTACGGGACTGGTCTTCGTTCTCCTCAACTGGGATCTGAAGGTTGACGACAATCCACAGGATTGAAGACGACTGGTGAGTTAAATTTTTAATTTTTTTTTAGGAAAAAGGACGCCGGAGTCCAGAAATTCCGCGAGGACGGCGGAGTCCTGTACGTACTTAAATTCCGTGTTTAATAAACCCTGTGAATACTAGTCAATGGCGGGTAAAATAAAGAAACTTGGAAAGTTTCGTGGCGTCGTAGTTAAATTCCGTATAGGACGGCGGAGTCCTCTAATGAGCTGTTGACAGACGTAGTTAAATTCCGTATGGGACGGCGGAGTCCTCTGACGAGCCAGTGTGAATGAAAACTGTTTGAATGAGAGTGTAAATGGGAAATGGGAAACCACTAGGTTTTTCATTCCATACCAAAACAGTGGGAAAGTAAACGGTGGACTTTTGTGGATGCAAAGGCAAGAATTCTCCACTCGAAAGAGTTGAAGTGAGAATTACCACAGAAAGTAAATTTGAATCACCGTCCTACTGAAAAGAAACAGTGTTCTAGACTACCCTAGGTAGTATTACACTGAACCAAATTCTTTCAAATGGGGAAAGGAAGTAGTAAAATAAAAAACAGGAATACACTGCAGTGTAACGGTTGGAGGTTCATAAAATTAAATTTAAAAGAAAAAAAGAAACAGGATCCTGATAAAATTTAATATTTAGAGACAGGGATAACCGAACACGGCTTTAATGGTTGGTTAAATACACAAAAAATAGCCGCGTTGCAGGAATCAAATTATATAAAAAATAAAAGACAAACCACCGTTAAACACCGGTTGTCTGCAGCCTTGCAGCTTATCACAAAAATAGAAGATAAAAAAGAATGTGATGAGCTGCAGTAATACAGAGCATGCGTACAAAACCCACGCACATTGTTAAATTCATTAAGACCAGACGCTACTGTGTTTACAGTAGTGGACATTAATGCATTAATGCATTAATGCATTCTTTTCAGTACCAATAGAAAATAACAGTCAATTTTGGTTTGCATTCACATTTGAGAAAAAAAAATATATATATATACATTTACTAGATTACCGCAAGGTTACTGTGAAAGTCTAACTAATTATTCACAAGTTATGACAACACGCATGTCTTCTGGCATCTACAGATGAAGACACATGCAAAGATTCATTGACCTTACTGCATCATCTAACAGAAGAGGGACATAAAGTTAACAAAAATAAATTGCAATGATGTAAAAGACAAGTTAAATATCTAGGCCATAATTTAAGTATAGGAGGAAAGACTATATTAGAAGACAGGAGAGCTATAGTCTTAAAAAATCCTAAACCACAGACGAAGAAACATATAATAATCATTTTTAGGTCTGACAAATTATTGTAGAGCATGGATTCCAAACTATGCAGAAATTGTTGCACCATTGTCAAAATGTATATATGAAAACAACCTTAAAATTACATCACCTGTTTAATGGAGTACAGAGGCAGAAAAGGCCTTCTGTGACATTAAACAACATTTGGTCTCCAGTGCTGCGCTAGGCCTTCCAAATTTAATGATAAAACATTCATTCAAATGGTAGATTGTAAAAGCTATTGCATGACCTCCGTACTTACACAACAATACGGTGATAAGCTAAGACCAATAGCTTATTTTTCAACTAGAGAGCAGTTCACCCTAAAGGTCCCACATACAGTGTCTGCTCTCCTATTGCAAATCACCTGCAAGACATTTATCTTGCATTGCCATCTTGCTATCACAACCACATTTGACTGTTGAGCGATGCACAACCTTAAATCCAGCCACACTAATACCCTTACTTGATGAAGGCACGCAGCATGATTGTCAGGAATTGGCTGAACAAGCTGCTGAATTAGTAGCATTAATCGAGGCATGCAAACTAATGATAAATAAAGATGGTACAATCTATACTGATAGCCAATATGAGTATTCCACAACAAGAACGCAATTATTGGGAAAAACAAAGTGCAAAACTACAAAATGAAATTTACATTAGCACAGGAAAAAAAAAAAAAAAAAAACCTATTCAAATGGGCTGCTATATTGAGACATGCTGTGTCACGTCTCAACCGGAGGGATGGTGGCACAGATAGATTGACACTTTACAGCCCTAAAAAATAGCAGAAAGAAACACGTGGGTTCATTTAACACACTGTAAGAGTCATTTCAGCTGAGTACTCAAATAGGGAAGGTGAGCAAAAGTCTGATAACGGAGCGGGAGCAGATGTGTAGATTCTGAAAACGCTTGCTGGTCAGTGAAGAAAAAAGACACCAACCCTTTTAGTGAGAACTCAGCAGAAAGGCACACCCACGTTGGTTATGAGATTCGATAAGTTGTTACGTAGCAACTTTGGCTACTAAGATGTTGGTTTTGTTTTTGTGGTACATGGGACGTCCCACCCTCAATGATAAAACCCATTTTTTAGATAGAAAATCACCTACCAACTGGACCAATATGACGAACCCAATAATAATAATAAAAAAAAATGTTTGAATCATTAACTCGTATCAAAAGGAGTACAGCTGATGATCAAAATTGTGGGCATGGCCTCCAAATGCGGCAAAACGGTTTAATATTTTGTGCCCCCAAAATCAAGCTGCTTTAATCATAATTCCATATGCGGCTCTCACCAATGATGCTCAAGAGAATGGGCAGAATTGGGGATTTAGATATGACTGGTATGCAACTATAGGTTTTGAATGGAAACACCTTATTGGTGAAACAGGTTATGATTGGTCCAGTTGGTCAAAAAGAACAGCAAAAGAACAAAGAAAGAAGTTTAACATAAGCAAAACGGCCCATAGTTTAATATTGAAATACAAGTCACCCAATGTGTTTGATAGTGAGCTTGTGGGCCTATTCTGGTGGAAAAGATCCCCACTTCCAAGTAGTATTGTGTTATAGGAACCGTGTTAAACCAAAAATGCCATTGAAAACTTCAAAGAAAGGTAGACAAATTTTAATGGTTAACAACATAACTACTGATGATTGGTTCCTTGTTGTCACAGGAGTTTCAGGACAAAATAACAATTGGTTACTATTGATGGAACAAGCAGCAAATGTAGCGAGAAAAGATTGTGTTGTTTGCATGGGTCCCAGGCCTTTGTTGCGCATAGTTCCGGCATAATTATCACAAGATTGTATTATTCCATTTGCACACTGATTGAGGAGCATCTGCAACATTTGCACAACCATTGTCCCAGATTATCGCACTACTCGTCACTTTAAACCGCATACACTCCTTGAAGTCTCAGCGCCCTTTGCACAATGATCTTTGCACCGGACTATTGCGATATTAGTCATTCAAACTGCTGCTAGAGGACTGCATCTTTTTGCACAATTATTTTTTGTCAATGTCTTTATGTCTCCAAAGTGTTCTGTAAATTGACTGTCTGTTGTACTAGAGCGGCTCCAACTACCGGAGACAAATTCCTTGTGTGTTTTGGACATACTTGACAAAAAAGAGATTTATCCTGGCAGAGGCAAAATTATCCAACATAAAACATACATGGTGTTCCTCGTGGGGTTCCTAATCAATACAAATTAGCTGACCAAGTTGCAGGAGGATTTGAATACTTCATATGCTGTTGGTGTACGATTAATAAAAATGTTGATGGGATAAACTATATCCACTTCAATGTACAGAGATTAGGAAATTGGACTCAGAGTGGGTTGGAAGCTGTGCACGAGCAGCTCAAGGACGTTCCAAAGACCGCATAGCTGTCGACATGCTCCTCGCAAGAGAGGGAGGTGTTTGCGGTATGTTTGGAGAACAAACAATACTGCTTCAGATGGCAGCTTGACCAGAGCCATCGATGGTCTACGGACCCTCAATCAACACTCCTTGTGAAACAGCTGAATGGACGTTTTTGGTAAATATAAAACCCTAATTTCACCAATATTGATATCAATTGCTGTTTTTGCAGCCATTCTGACATTGTGTGGATGTTGTTGTATCCCATGCATTCGGGCATTAATCAGTAAATTAATCACCACAGCCATAACCCACATGGAACCGTATGGAGCAGATTTATCCTTTATTGGAGGTTGATAATAATGACGATGATGATGATGATGTTGTTTTACCTGATTTGTTTCCTGATCCAGGTGATTACGATGTTTAAACTACAACATTCATGTATGACAAGTTTACTCTGAGTGTAAATGTATTTGTTTCATAAAAATGATTCTACAATTAAAAATCGAAATGAAGTGACTGTAAGATGATATGAGAATTTGTGCAAATACATGATAAACAGGAGGGAAATGTTAAATATATTCTAGAAGTTATCATTTATTTGCTTAGCTTGCATTAGTATTATGGACGATTTTAGATGTCTCGCCTTCGAAAAGATGACTCAGCATCATCCGATGGAAGGGCGCCTGGACCAAGGACGTGATCGGATGTGGTCGGGGACGTGACAGGTGTTGGTCCAATGTTTTGTGTTGTGTCTTATTGTTTAGAACATTATGTCTGGGAAAAACCCTCCTATTTTCAAATAAATGCAGGAGCGACGGGAGAGATTGGTTAGAGCGTGTTGAGAGGCTGTGATCTGAACAATCTCCCATACGCCCTCCTCATGAGAAAAAGAAACCAGCGTCTTCATTCCTTTTGTGTCTATTTTTTATAATGTTGGGTAAGATAAATCCAACACATGTCCATCCATCCATCTATCTTCTGCACCGGCTATCCTCACTCGGGTCGCGGGCGTGCTCGAGCCTATCCCAGCTAACTTTGGGCGAGAAGTGTGGTACACCCTGAACTGGTCGCCAGCCAATCGCAGGCCACTGCCGTATCACAACTTTAAAATATCACATTTTTCGCCAGACCCGACATGCGTGCAAAAACTTGTTTTCCGGTAATTTATGGCCCTCCAAAATGCGATTGTTTTTACATGATAATAATAATAATAGGCGGCACGGTGGACGACTGGTTAGCACATCTGCCTCACAGTTCTGAGGACCGGCGTTTCAAATTCAGGCCTCGCCTGTGTGGAGTTTGCACGTTCTCCCCATGCCTGCGTGGGTTTTCTCCGGTCAAAGCCATAAACCTGTTACGGCGATAAACATGTCAAGTTTGACAAAATGTTCATTGTCTTTTTTTTTTGACACACTCTTGCTGCGCCGAAATGCCCTGCTTGACAATCAACCTAACGTACGTTTTGAAAAGTCAAGAGGGTCAGCTGC
Source organism: Phyllopteryx taeniolatus (assembly GCF_024500385.1). Classification (NCBI taxonomy): domain Eukaryota; kingdom Metazoa; phylum Chordata; class Actinopteri; order Syngnathiformes; family Syngnathidae; genus Phyllopteryx; species Phyllopteryx taeniolatus. Next base: position 8,392,561 of record NC_084503.1, on the reverse strand, counting down.
GGTTCGAACCCCTAACCTCACAACTGCCTGGGAGATGTGCTAACCACCAGGCCACCGAGCTTGCCCTTTTCTTCAAATTATACATATAAAATATTTTATCTTTCATCTAAGAATTGTACCTGTTGGGTTCTGTCTTACAGAGCTCACTGTAGCCATGGTTTGACATCCCTCTCCGCCGTCGTCTTGAAAAACCTTGAGGCAATATCATTTAATTAGGTCTCTACTTTCTCTTTTAACACTCTTTAACACCCGAAATTATTGCTGATTAATTGTTGATAGTTCTGTAAATCAATGTAAATTACCAATATGACTGGAACTTTAGTCAATGGAAAATAATTTCTTGAAGATTATTTATTTCTCCTCATCAAAATTCACTTACCTTACATGTCAGCCAGCAGTATTCTGAAGCTGACCCTGTTTTGTGGTACTTATAAAGCTAGCAAAGAGAAAGCGAAAGCATTTGAGAAACATGAAGAGCAGGTCCCTTGGCATTTTCTGGTTATCTTTGTTCAGTTTGTCTCACAAGCAGTAAATGTGAATGTACTGTTAAGCATTCACTGAACTGTTAACAGGTTACATACAATTAGATATAGATATGGTCAACACAAGCGGCACGGTGGGCGACTGGTTAGAGCGTCTGCCTCACAGTTCTGAGGGCCTGGGTTTAATCCCCGGCCGGCCTGTGTGGAGTTTGCATGTTCTCCCCGTGCCTGCGAGGGTTTTCTCCGTGCACTCCGGTTTCCTCCCACATCCCAAAAACGTGCATGGTAGGTCAATTGAAGACTCTAAATTGCCCGTAGGTGTGAATGTGAGTACGGATGCTTGTTTGTTTGTATGTGCCCTGCGATTGGCTGGCAACCAGTTCAGGGTGTACCCCGCCTCCTGGCCGAAGATAGCTGGGATAGGCTCCAGCACTCCCGTGACCCTTGTGAGGATAAGCGGCACAGAAAATGGATGGATAGATGGGTCAGCACAATATTTTGTGTGAAGCCAACAATTGTTTTTTGAGTATGAGAAAGCGTGTCCAATCTTTTGACTGGTACTGAAAACACTGCCAGCAGCGACATTCCTTGAAGCTTATTTTATAGTTGACAGGATGGTTGTTGGTATTGTTGTTCTGGACCATAATGCAAGAAAGTCTACGTGAATGCTTTTGTTTGTGTGTCACAATGTCCAGAATGTTCCTCAACAGAACTATGTGCAACTTCAGTATGTGGCTCTTCTACATTCCTCTTATTGTTTCGTGTGTCTGTTTCTCTGAAATCACATCAGCGGCAGGGATTATCGTCATGGGTGTGTATTCCGGTTGTTCCGCTGTCTCATACACACCTGCTCCTGAGAGCATCTTCACCACCTGTGCCTCGTTCACCCTCATTACACCTTGCATTTAACCTCGTGTCTCATTCTTTCTCGTCGCCAGTTCGTTGTACCTTGTCGTCCCGTTCCAGCATTCGTTGTTTCCACGTCACAGACTCACAGTAAGACTAGACCTTGTTCCGATTATCGACCTCACCTTTTTGCCTCACGTTTTTGGATACTGTTGCCTTTTTTGGATTGCCTGCCTGTATACCGACCTCTGCCCGTATATTAATATTAAACCTCTCTTTTTTTGAAACTGTCCATTTGTTTTGGAGTCGTGCATCTTTGGGTCCTATCCTCTGTTCCGTTCATTACAGATTATATCTGCAATTATTACAATTGAAGATTACAATCCAAGGAACCGTATCAGATCTACTGTAGATCAATGATGCATGTCAAAATAATAATACTATCCAGCTTCTGTCAAAATGACGGATGGCCGGAAGTGACATCATCGCCGATTGGCAGAAATGTGCAGGAAGTGTCATGATTGTTTGTTGCCAGATATGACGTCATCGGCGGTTGCCGTAACACCTGCCATGAAGAAAACCAGATTTTAGCAAGTTCTGTTTCATCTCATCAAACCGTGGTCATGCTCGTTAGTGTAGCGTACACAGGACGTCAGCGTTTGCGCCCCATCTCTTCCCATGGTCCTTTGCGGGACGAGACGGCGGCATTTACTTCCTCTTTTCCTTCGGTACACCAGAATGTCTCTGACTTCTTCACTCCATTATTTTTCTTATTATTTCGTACTCCACTTTCAGCATGTCTCGCATGATTTCATGAACTCATCCAAGCTTTGAGTGGCCAGGTTTACATCGTGTTTCTTAATCCACTCTTCTGATCTCATTCCATTTCAGTGTTATGTGCTAACCTGTTGTTGCATATAGCACCACTCTTCTACAACTTTTTTTTTTTTTTTTTTTTTTAAGGTGTTAAGCTTTCCACCGCTTTCACACACTCTTCTTTTGACCAGGGTCTGTAAACAAGAATTGTTCTGCCTCCTTCACCTTCATATTCAGGATTTGCCACTTCGATCATGGGATACAGGTCCCCTTCAGTTAAATCTTTCAATTTGGGAGAGGAGTCTGGACTTAATACTCCATCCATCATTCTACTCCAATTACCCACACCACCAGTTTTACTTCTTGTATGTGCTAGTGTGGCTGGCAGAGGCGGATACAGGCTTCTCACATTCTTGTTTACAGAAGGTGGAGGAGAGCCAGTACATGGTTCTCGTCCCCCACCAGATAAGAGAGGAGCAGAGGCCTCGGGTGCCCCTCCCTGTTTTCTGCGTCCCTGCTGCAATTGCAATCTATTTGTATGGACAAAAACACCCATGTATTTCAATACATAAATCATACAATAAGTTGTCTTCGAGTGTGGGAAAGCAATGGTCCTCCTTGAAGATGCGTTCCGAAATTCCCACAGTTTCGAGGCAGCGCCCTGCTCCAATATTACTGGCTCCAGGATACGTGCTGCTGCACTATGAATGTGTGCGTGTGTGTGTATGTGTGTGTGTGTGTATATATATATATATATATATATATACCTGTAGAACATGGACTACTGCTTCCAGACAGGAAATAATTAATGACTTAAGTGAGGTGGTGTTTTCCCACTAACTCTAACCCACCCTTAATCCCATTCGAACCCGCTTTAAGCCCCAAACCATAAACCTAACCAGAACTAACTTCTTTGTTTTTGTTCCGTACAAATGTGATACATATTTAGGATGGCGATCTCGTTACATCTGCCTTTCCTGCAATGCAGCAGTGTTGCATGCTGCAGTAGGGCGTGTCCTGCTTAGAAACGATGTGGGAATCCTCATAATGCGGGGCAGCGTTCTGGTGCGAAGATTCAAATTCTTCTTTTACGTTGACTGGCTGTTGGCAAACCAACGTTTAGGCCAGGGGTGCCCAAACATTTTGGCTCGGGGGCCACATTGACGTAAAAAAATTGTCATGCGGGCCAGCATTAATTTTACATGCTACCGACGAGGGGAATGCTTTTTTTGTATTCATTTTTATTTTACTTAGTTTTACTATGCTGTCTGCTGCTAGGTAGATCTGATAACTACCTGACCTGGATAAATGAAGGTTAAAATAAAAAAAAAAATGAAATGCAAAATAAAGTATTTTTATGAAATTTGACTCAAACGCAAACTTTATTCATCAGAATCAACAAACAACATGTTTGCATTAATGTGAAGGGTGATGCTGAGATCTCGACTGCAGTAAATGGGGCAGGTCTGGCTCAAAAGCGGTGGTTTTAATGCGCAAGATGTCACGCGGGTGGGAGTCACTTAGTCTT
>NC_084503.1:8322245-8388869 GCF_024500385.1 Phyllopteryx taeniolatus | reverse complement strand
CCAGAATAGGCCCACAAGCTCACTATCAAACACATTGGGTGACTTGTATTTCAATATTAAACTATGGGCCGTTTTGCTTATGTTAAACTTCTTTCTTTGTTCTTTTGCTGTTCTTTTTGACCAACTGGACCAATCATAACCTGTTTCACCAATAAGGTGTTTCCATTCAAAACCTATAGTTGCATACCAGTCATATCTAAATCCCCAATTCTGCCCATTCTCTTGAGCATCATTGGTGAGAGCCGCATATGGAATTATGATTAAAGCAGCTTGATTTTGGGGGCACAAAATATTAAACCGTTTTGCCGCATTTGGAGGCCATGCCCACAATTTTGATCATCAGCTGTACTCCTTTTGATACGAGTTAATGATTCAAACATTTTTTTTTATTATTATTATTGGGTTCGTCATATTGGTCCAGTTGGTAGGTGATTTTCTATCTAAAAAATGGGTTTTATCATTGAGGGTGGGACGTCCCATGTACCACAAAAACAAAACCAACATCTTAGTAGCCAAAGTTGCTACGTAACAACTTATCGAATCTCATAACCAACGTGGGTGTGCCTTTCTGCTGAGTTCTCACTAAAAGGGTTGGTGTCTTTTTTCTTCACTGACCAGCAAGCGTTTTCAGAATCTACACATCTGCTCCCGCTCCGTTATCAGACTTTTGCTCACCTTCCCTATTTGAGTACTCAGCTGAAATGACTCTTACAGTGTGTTAAATGAACCCACGTGTTTCTTTCTGCTATTTTTTAGGGCTGTAAAGTGTCAATCTATCTGTGCCACCATCCCTCCGGTTGAGACGTGACACAGCATGTCTCAATATAGCAGCCCATTTGAATAGGTTTTTTTTTTTTTTTTTTTTCCTGTGCTAATGTAAATTTCATTTTGTAGTTTTGCACTTTGTTTTTCCCAATAATTGCGTTCTTGTTGTGGAATACTCATATTGGCTATCAGTATAGATTGTACCATCTTTATTTATCATTAGTTTGCATGCCTCGATTAATGCTACTAATTCAGCAGCTTGTTCAGCCAATTCCTGACAATCATGCTGCGTGCCTTCATCAAGTAAGGGTATTAGTGTGGCTGGATTTAAGGTTGTGCATCGCTCAACAGTCAAATGTGGTTGTGATAGCAAGATGGCAATGCAAGATAAATGTCTTGCAGGTGATTTGCAATAGGAGAGCAGACACTGTATGTGGGACCTTTAGGGTGAACTGCTCTCTAGTTGAAAAATAAGCTATTGGTCTTAGCTTATCACCGTATTGTTGTGTAAGTACGGAGGTCATGCAATAGCTTTTACAATCTACCATTTGAATGAATGTTTTATCATTAAATTTGGAAGGCCTAGCGCAGCACTGGAGACCAAATGTTGTTTAATGTCACAGAAGGCCTTTTCTGCCTCTGTACTCCATTAAACAGGTGATGTAATTTTAAGGTTGTTTTCATATATTAATTTTGACAATGGTGCAACAATTTCTGCATAGTTTGGAATCCATGCTCGACAATAATTTGTCAGACCTAAAAATGATTATTATATGTTTCTTCGTCTGTGGTTTAGGATTTTTTAAGACTATAGCTCTCCTGTCTTCTAATATAGTCTTTACTCCTATACTTAAATTATGGCCTAGATATTTAACTTGTCTTTTACATCATTGCAATTTATTTTTGTTAACTTTATGTCCCTCTTCTGTTAGATGATGCAGTAAGGTCAATTAATCTTTGCATGTGTCTTCATCTGTAGATGCCAGAAGACATGCGTGTTGTCATAACTTGTGAATAATTAGTTAGACTTTCACAGTAACCTTGCGGTAATCTAGTAAATGTATATATATATATATTTTTTTCTCAAATGTGAATGCAAACCAAAATTGACTGTTATTTTCTATTGGTACTGAAAAGAATGCATTAATGCATTAATGCATTAATGTCCACTACTGTAAACACAGTAGCGTCTGGTCTTAATGAATTTAACAATGTGCGTGGGTTTGGTACGCATGCTCTGTATTACTGCAGCTCATCACATTCTTTTTTATCTTCTATTTTTGTGATAAGCTGCAAGGCTGCAGACAACCGGTGTTTAACGGTGGTTTGTCTTTTATTTTTTATATAATTTGATTCCTGCAACGCGGCTATTTTTTGTGTATTTAACCAACCATTAAAGCCGTGTTCGGTTATCCCTGTCTCTAAATATTAAATTTGATCAGGATCCTGTTTCTTTTTTTCTTTTAAATTTAATTTTATGAACCTCCAACCGTTACACTGCAGTGTATTCCTGTTTTTTATTTTACTACTTCCTTTCCCCATTTGAAAGAATTTGGTTCAGTGTAATACTACCTAGGGTAGTCTAGAACACTGTTTCTTTTCAGTAGGACGGTGATTCAAATTTACTTTCTGTGGTAATTCTCACTTCAACTCTTTCGAGTGGAGAATTCTTGCCTTTGCATCCACAAAAGTCCACCGTTTACTTTCCCACTGTTTTGGTATGGAATGAAAAACCTAGTGGTTTCCCATTTCCCATTTACACTCTCATTCAAACAGTTTTCATTCACACTGGCTCGTCAGAGGACTCCGCCGTCCCATACGGAATTTAACTACGTCTGTCAACAGCTCATTAGAGGACTCCGCCGTCCTATACGGAATTTAACTACGACGCCATGAAACTTTCCAAGTTTCTTTATTTTACCCGCCATTGACTAGTATTCACAGGGTTTATTAAACACGGAATTTAAGTACGTACAGGACTCCGCCGTCCTCGCGGAATTTCTGGACTCCGGCGTCCTTTTTCCTAAAAAAAAATTAAAAATTTAACTCACCAGTCGTCTTCAATCCTGTGGATTGTCGTCAACCTTCAGATCCCAGTTGAGGAGAACGAAGACCAGTCCCGTAAAGGGTCTTACTTGCCGTGGCCACGGTCTCTTAACTGGAAGTCGGCTCCACAACTGGAATCCTCGGGTGTGTTGACATCCGGCTCGAAGGACCAATTTAATGTTGGATTTATCTTACCCAACATTATAAAAAATAGACACAAAAGGAATGAAGACGCTGGTTTCTTTTTCTCATGAGGAGGGCGTATGGGAGATTGTTCAGATCACAGCGTCTCAACACGCTCTAAACAATCTCTCCCGTCGCTCCTGCATTTATTTGAAAATAGGAGGGTTTTTCCCAGACATAATGTTCTAAACAATAAGACACAACACAAAACATTGGACCAACACCTGTCACGTCCCCGACCACATCCGATCACGTCCTTGGTCCAGGCGCCCTTCCATCGGATGATGCTGAGTCATCTTTTCGAAGGCGAGACATCTAAAATCGTCCATAATACTAATGCAAGCTAAGCAAATAAATGATAACTTCTAGAATATATTTAACAACATGGCAGCTTTCATCCGATTGACTTCAAACTTGGCGGGTAACATCTCTAGACCTGGGATATTAAGAGTTGTTAAAAGCTTTTCATTTCGCCATACTATATGATGCAGGCGGGCTATCACATTTTGGATACTAAATTATCTTCGGGCGGCATGGTGTGCGACTGGTTATCATGTCTGCCTCACAGTTCTGGGGACCGGGTTCAAATCCCCGCCTGTGTGGAGTTTGCATGTTCTCCCCGTGTCTGCGTGGGTTTTCTCCGGGTACTCCGGTTTCCTCCCACATCCCCAAAACATGCATGGTTGGTTCATTGAAGACTCTAAATTGCCCGTAGGTGTGAATGTGAATGTGAATTGTTGTTTGTTTATATGTGCCCTGCGATTGGCTGGCGACCAGTTCAGGGTGTACCCTGCCTCTCGCCAAAAGATAGCTGGGATAGGCTCCAGCACGCCCGCGACCCTCGTGAGGATAAGTGGTAAAGAAAATGGATGGATGGATGCAAATTTCCTTCGCCACAAAATGGGAAATACTTAACTCCCCTGTACATGTTCCTTAAAAATCCCAAATTTCACATTACATTAAAATCACGCCCTGAAGACATCTGTATGACAATATTTTGCTAAATATTTTTTACAACAAATGTCTTCCCTCACATTTTATATGTACTGCGCCGAGTATGTTGAGCAGATCCACCTAAAATTTTGTCAGTTAAGTCTCAAGACGTTTTGGCAGAAGGCATGGACGTGGCGGTGTGGCAAATTTGGATGATTCACCATGGCATCAAAAGCTGTTGTAACTTGACTCCAGATGGTCATCTCTTCAAAATATCACACACTTGATGACAGTCCACACATAAAGGCATCTATGGGGGAAAAAATTAGCTTACTAATAGCGCCACCTACTGCCACAAGGAAATTAGATGTTTCATACTTTGTTGTTCTTCTATTAGCAGGTTAATCCAATCTACTTAATATTTGCTCAGAAGACTTCAGGCCTTCATGATAACACAATACAAAGTTGATGAGTTTTCAACAAACGCTATTGCCGTGGCAACGTGCTGTTCACCGCGCTGGAAACCAACACTGTTTTGAGGGTCTAAACATGCATGCAAAATCATGTAACTTTGCACACACATCAAGTCTTGTGAACATTGCAGTCGTTTACAGTTTTTTTGTGCAATTTGTTAAAAAGGGCTGTGGCACCCCCTACAAATTTTCAACAAAGCAGCCCAGGCTGTATGTCTCGTCTAACAAAATTGGTAGGCATATTGAACAACCCAAGACCTACAAAAAAAGTCTCTTTGAGCCATACCCTAAACCCAACAGGAAGTGCGCCATTTTGAATTTACCTTTACATTTGTCCTTATAGCGTTCATGTTTTTATGATCTCCTCTTACAGATTTTATCCATTTAACAACAAATATATATATATATATATATATATATATATATATATCCCAAATACCCTGTCTGTTAGAAGACACCCCATTTTTACTGGTAAATGCTGCTTTTTTTTAAATGTTCTCGTCCCTTAGCCGTACCTCGTGGCTGTGCTACAGGTTAGCATTAGCCGTACCTCGTGACTTTGCTAACAGCGACGTATTTTGCCACGGAAAAGTCCTTCGACCGGGCTTCTGGAGTTACCCACTCCAACTGCTCAGCGGTACTGGATGAAATTCTCTTAGCAAAACCGTTCGGGGTTTTGCTGACTCTGTTTTTCTTTTTTTCTCCGGTGCTTTGTTTCTCTACGTTCTTCAACGTCCGTCCTCCTATATTTTTCGCGCGCCACTCTCTCCTCCCCCTTCTCTTCTCGCGAGACAACATCTCTTCTCACCTCTCCAACCCATACTACACTCAACAATACACACTAATTCGAATGGCTTAGCACAGGAAGAGAACAACCTCATATTTACAATACTATATACTGTAATTAGTCAAACCAAAAAATCCCCATCAATATAAACCTTTATAGAAGGGTGATAAAGGAGTTTATATTCACCCTTGAAGATTTTAGTACCCCGAATTACCACCGGGCTACATTAGTAAGGTCAACAATTTGTTTTTCATTTTTTGTTGAGTTTTATTGCTGATGCATAAGATTCCAACACACCTTGTTTACTTATAAATTACTGAAATGAAATACAACCCCCAATTCCAATGAAATTGGGACGTTGTGTTAAACATAAATAAAAACAGAATACAATTATTTGCAAATCATGTTCAACATATATTTAATTGAATACACTACAAAGACAAGATATTTAATGTTCAAACAGATGAACTTTATTGTTTTTCGCAAATAATCATTAACTTAGAATTTTATGGCTGCAGCACATTCCAAAAAAGCTGGGACAGGGTCATATTTACCATTGTGTTACATCACCTGTTCTTTAAATAACATTCAATAAACGTTTGGGAACTGAGAACATTAATTTTGAAGCTTTGTAGGTGGAATTCTTTCCCATTCTTGCTTGATGTACAGCTTCAGCTGTTCAACAGTCCGGGGTCTCCGTTGTCGTATTTTACGCTTCATAATGCGCCACACATTTTCAATGGGAGACAGGTCTGGACTGCAGGCAGGGCAGTCTAGTACCCGCACTCTTTTACTACAAAGTCACGCGTTGTAACACGTGCAGAATGTGGTTTGGCATTGTCTTGCTGAAATAAGCAGGGGCGTCCATGAAAAAGACGTTGCTTGGATGGCACCATATCTTTCTCCAAAACCTGTATGTACCTTTCAGCATTAATGGTGCCTTCACAGATGTGTAAGTTACCCATGCCATTGGAACTAACGACGTCCACAATTTTCCAAAAACAATTTGAAATGGGCACTCGTCGGACCACAGAACAATTTTCCACTTTGCATCAGTCCATGTTAGATGAGCCCGCCCAGAGAAGCCGGCGCCGTTTCTGGGTGTTGGCTTTTGCTTTGCATAGTAGCGTTTCAAGATGCACTTGCGGATGTAGCGCCGAACTGTATTTTCTCACGCACTTGTTCACAAAGAGGAGAACCTCGGTCCATCTTTGCTTGTGAGTGATTGAGCAATTCAGTGAAGCTCATTTTTTACCCAACCATGGCACCCACCTGTTCCCAATTAGCCTGTTCACCTGTGGGATGTTCCAAACAGGTGTTTAATGAGCATTCCTCAACTTTCTCAGTCTTTTTTGACACCTGTCCCAGCTTTTTTGGAACGTGTTTCAACCATAAAAGTCTAAGTTAATGATTATTTGCTAAAAACAATAACGTTTATCAGTTTGAACATTATCTTGTCTTTGGAGTGTCTTCAATTAAATATAGGTTGAACATGATTTGCGAATCATTGTATTCTGTTTTTATTTATGTTTAACACAACGTCCCAACTTCATTGGAATTGGGGTTGTGTACAAACACAAATCTGTGCAGTATGTGGCTAAAGTGAGCTATTAAACCCTCTACATTGTCTGAACATACTTGGCACTGCCACACCATCTCCTTTCTGCATTTGCCACGTGGACTTGTAGCAATCAACACAGTGCACAGTGGCGTGATTGTTCTTGCACCAAAAGTTCACCTGGCACATTGCTCTTTTCCCTTGGCCAGGTGTGGGAATTTGTTGCGGAAGAAGGTTGTCCTTATTCGACTTCTTGGCTCCCATGTGACTGTGCGAGTTCGCTTGCAAGCTCCACAAGGAAGTCCACCCGACTCTCCTTCATGCCAGTGCATGCCTGATAAAGGACATGTACATTCAGTGAGTGTCCCAGTTTTTCTGACCCAGCGTCGCAGAGTGATGGAAGTTTGATCACCCCACGCAAGAGGTGGATGACAATGAACGCCATTAGTTCAGGGAGGGACATAAACCAACTGTCATGCTCTGTCTGGCATCCATGCGGAACAGTCCACTCCTGAATATTTCGAAGCATGCCAAGAGTGACAAAACAGAGGAAACTCTGTAAGCGACTCAACACCGTTCTTCCGACCAACACAGCTGGCTCTCCATCTACGGCGATTCAATTCAAGATTCAGATTCAGTTGGGCTGTGCTAGAGATGCCTTCCGAGCTGTTCTTCACGCCCTACTGTGCCGTCTTTTGCCTTCTCTGTTGGCCAAGTGTGTGTCTGCAGTTGACTTCTCTTTTCTGGTGGTGGTGAAGTCTCCTCATCTATAGGGTGATCATATTTTTAAATGTGAGCAATAAAATATCCAAATGATGTGAGCAATAAAAACCTCAACTAAGGCTGGAAACCTACGCAAAGATATCATTCATCCATCCATTTGCTGTACCGCTTATCCTCACTAGGGTCGCGGGTGTGCTGGGGCCTATCTCAGATGGCTCTGGGCGAGAAATGGTGTATAACCTGAAATAGTCGCCAGCCAGTCGCAGGGCACATACAGACAATCATTCACACTCACATTCACACCTATGGGCAATTTAGAGTTTGGAATCAACCTACTATGCATGTTTTTGGAATGAGGGAGGAAACCAGAGTACCCAGAGAAAACCCACGCAGGCACGTGGAGAACATGCAAACTCCACACAGGCGAGGCCGGATTTGAACCCAGGTCCTCAGAACTATGTGGCAGAGGTGCTCACCAGTCATCCCACCGTGCCGCCCCTCATGCAAATCAATTAAGCTTTCAAATTTTACACACATACTTATATCAAGTTTATCCAGCGAGGTTGTTGGGTCGGGGAAAATGAGCACCAAGCAACAACCTCTGTTGCTCATTTGACAACCAGACAAATGTTTTTGAATGTGCACCCCTGATCATAAACCAACAACAGGGGTGGGGGTGTGTGTGTGTGGGGGGGGGTACGTTGTTTGGGCCCCTTGAAAATTGCAGCCTTGGGCAACTGCCTGAGCCCGTAGGGAGCTTGAGATGCCGACTTAGCCGTCCTCGAAGCCTGCTGAGTCGGCGGCGGCCCATCCTCGCCCATGCGACGGAGTCAACGGCGGTTGTGTGGGGGTGTCTCCATGCAAAGTGGAGCAATGCAATTATTTAACTAGCCTATGTGTAAGGTATGTCTGCGTCCTCAAAAAACGGACAATGTGTTTATTCATTTGAAGACGTATCACCCAAGTGATTATCCTCGAGAGGGCATTTTGTTTATTTTGTATCTTGTACCTCAAAAAATACAGCAGCACAGACCCAGCTCTTTTAGATCCACCGAGCCTGCGCTTGTCTGTGAAACTACCAAAATCCGGTCTAACCCGCCTCCATGCAGATTTACCCCGCCCGCCATGTCAGATTTATGCTGCTCACGAAAATAGGGCCCTTGAAATCAAAGTAATTCAGTTAGGACCTTGCAGTTAGATATGGGTCTCCTGTGAAATATCCACCCCATCTCACACACCCCAATCCACTCCTCAGGCAGGGTTTTGTCTGCTTGTGACTTTGCATGCAAATTTAATCATTTTGATTTAACTACTCGAAATGCATTCAGAGGCATGCATGTCAATCGCCATTTGAAGTCTAGATACAATCCAACAAACAAAAACAGATATGCTTTTTATTTTTCAATAATCTTGTCTTTCTCTTTGACAGACCTGTTCGACTTCCTCTCCAACCTTGGACTACAGAAATATTATCCGAACAAACTCACTCTTCAGTCTCTTTTGGAAGTCAACAAAAGCAGCATATACGAAACAGTTGTTTTATCAGCAGATGAAATACCATTTTGTTTCCTCAGAAAACTGCTTAAAATCGATGCTGGGTGCAGGAACTGTACGCAGATATTAAGCAGTTCTGAGGAAACCGAAGACAGCCTTGACCAACTGGACATTTACACAGCATGTAACTCAGAAAACACAGTTCATCCTCTTGACCTGATAGTAGGTCTATTTCTTTGTGCTGACAGCTTCTTACAGCAGGAAATGGCCCTGAAGATGTCGTTATGCCAGTTTTCTGTCCCCTTGCTGTTGCCCCACTGCAACAACAATCAGTGTACTCTGATGCTATGGGCTCTGAGAGAAATTGTGAAGGAGTGGTGTCCGCATGATTTGTGTCAGACCAGAGGATTTGTTGAGAACAACATTGTGCAAGCAACGATACCATTCTTTTCCTTTGTGAGGCTAAAGAACTGCAGTTTATCCAAATCTCAGTTTTTAAATCACATCCTCAGCTGTGGCCAGCAGAATCACAATATATTTATACACAGAGACATGGAAGGAGGGGCACGGACTAGAAAAATTTCAAATACGTTAGTGGAGGTTTGCTGGTTCCTTCCTTGTGGGAGAGAGAATCTTGACATATTCCCAGAGCCAATTACGTTTGCTAATTTGCGAGGAGATATTTGTGAGTCACTCGCACAATTTTCTTTTCTTTATGAAGTGTCCAATGCAGTTTTTGTATTTTTGGACAAAATTGAAGACAAGGAGCACAACATTCTGACAGCTCTTCAAGATGCAAAATCCAAACTCCATTTTGTTGTTAATCGCAAAGAGGGTGCCTGTGAGGATATGATGTCTGTCAAGAAAACACTGCAAACGCTGAATTTACCAAATAGCAGTGTTAAAATCAAAGACTCAAGAGTGAATGTGGCAGAGTTTTCTCAGAGACTTTGTGGAGCTATCAAGAACTCACTGCTTCACATAAAACACACAATGAGTATAGAAAAAATGCTTGACAAAGCAATTGACTTGGGTCTGTCTGTGGATGAAAACAACACTCTTGACCAGAAAAAAACTGCTAAAGATATTATGAGGGGTATTAGTGTACGAAGTATACCACACTACAAGAAACAACAACTTCCTTTGCAAGGAGAACATTGGAAGAGATTATCACAACTGGAGATGAAAGAATGCAGAATGATTGATGTTGGCACTGAGGGTGCTGAGCATTATAAAGCTCAGCTACGGGCAGAGAAAAGACACACTTGGGAAGAGCAAAACAAGCAAAAATTGTCGCAAGGAATGCAAGATTTTATTGACATCTTAGCAACAAGCAACAAAGAGAAAATAAATGTTTTCTTAAAGTGGATGAAGTTCATATTTAATACCCATTCTCGTGAAAAATTGACTGCCCTGCGTAACAAGTTCAAAGAGCAATGCAGAAATAAGGATGCCAAACTCATTGCAGAGATTGATCAAGATTTGCTGGATAGCTCTTTAGGAGTAGAGCATTACATGAGAGAAATGGGACTAAACTATGAGGTTTCCATGCAATCAGGAGATGCCACAGATAAATTCTCCTATTTGCCTGCTATAGCTGCTGAAATGCTGTTGGACGGGTATCCATTGGAGCTTTTGGATGGAGACGCTTCAAACATCCCAGAGAAGTGGGTGACAGCCGTGCTAATGGAGCTTCACAAGAAGGTTGGTGAGAAGAGCAGGCTGATAGTACTAACCGTGTTGGGTGTTCAAAGTACTGGAAAATCAACTCTTCTCAACACCATGTTTGGTGTTCATTTTCCGGTCAGCAGCGGCAGATGTACAAGAGGGGCCTATATGCTTTTCATCAAAGTTGGAGACGATACACAAATTGAGTTGGGTTGTGACTTCATCCTCCTCATTGATACTGAAGGTCTGAAATCCCCTGACCTTTCACAACTGGAAGATAGTTATGAGCATGACAACCAACTGGCAACCTTTGTCATAGGCTTAAGTGATGTGACCATTATCAACATTGCAATGGAGAATGCAACTGAAATGAAAGATGTCCTGCAAATTACTGTCCATGCCTTCATGAGAATGAAACAAATTGGAAAATATTCAGTTTGTCATTTTGTGCACCAAAATGTTGCTGGAGTTTCAGCTCATGCCAAAAACTTGACAGAGAGACAACATCTATTGGACCAACTAAATGAAATGACCCAAATTGCAGCTGAAATGGAGAGACAGCCTTCGATTCAAGCATTCACAGATGTGCTCAACTATGACTTGGAAAAAAACAACTGGAACATCCCAGGACTTTGGCATGGAACGCCTCCAATGGCACCAGTAAACACTGGTTACAGTGAAGCTGTAGCAGAGTTCAAGAAAAATCTTCTGGAGTCAGTAGGAAAAGGAAGGAGTAATGATGTCTCAAAGATCCCAGAGTTTCTAGAATGGATGCGTAGTCTGTGGAAAGCGGTTAAATATGAGAACTTCATCTTTAGTTTCAGAAACACACTTGTGGCCCATGCTTATGACAACCTGTGCAAAGAGTTTGCCCAGTGGGAATGGGAGATGCGAAAAGCACTCCTCTCCTGGCAGACAGCAGCAGAGTCAGAAATCTTAAATGCTAACAATGAGGCTGGATGGGAAACATGGGATACATTAGTCAAGTTAAAGAAATCGGAACTATCCGTAAAAATTCAATTCCAAAAAAATAAATTCAATGAGAAACTTTTTGACTATTACAGAAAGAAAGACAGACGTGTACATTTGATAGAGAAATACAAAACTGACTTTTTCAATAGTATCACATGTGTCTCAAATGATATTCAACATTCAGTGAATACTAAATTGGACAAAGTCTTTGAGCTAAAAATTGGTTTGAAAAAGGCACAGGATATACAACAGGAGTACCACGTTGTGATTGAAGAGAGAGTCATGGAACTTCTGCATGACTTCAAAGACTTGAGACTGTCTGATGACCAACTGAGAGAGGAGTTTGACAAAATGTGGGCTACAGCTACTGCCAATGTATCTACACTCAAAGAGCAAGATATACCTGCATTCATTCTTACCCAACTGAAGAAAAATGTCTCACATCGGAACGTGAACGAGAACTTACAACATATTGAAAACCTAAAGGATTTTGGAATGGACCCATTTAAGACCAGAGGTGACCATGTCAACACCTTTATGGCGAAAGTTCAAAATTTGTGCAAAGGAGATTTACAGATATTTGCAGACAATGTCATCGAGACAGCCACCCAGTTTATTCTTGATAAAACTAAGTCAAATGGTGATTACCATGATTCGCTCTCAAGAGATCTTCTGCAGAGGGTTGATGAATTGGTTAATCAAGGTTACAGATGTCACCAAACCAACACTCAGTTTGAGATTGACATCAAACTCCATATTTGTGGCATTGCTGCAAGAAAATTCCTCGAGCTGCACCAAAGATTCTTGTCAAATAATGATCCCCGAACACAGTTGGAAAAGTGCAGGCACCAATACTTGTCAGACTTTCTGGATTTATACAACAATACCGATCATTGCCAACGCAAAGCAAATGATTTTGTCCAGCTTTGTATCCAACCGGCTGTTGAGGATTGCATCAACAGATCTTTGGGAATTGAAATTGTTGATGAAATTTTGACAAGCAGTCGTTCAATGATGTACAGTTCACGCTCTTGTTTCCAATACAAACTTCAGAAAGAATTACTGCTGAAAGATGATTTCAAGAGTTTTGTCAAGTACATCTGTCACTATGAAACATACGTTAAGGATCAGATACTTCTTCACATCTGTCAACAAATGGAAAAGGACAAGACATTGTACAAATTAAAGAAGAAGAATCTGGAGGTTGTAGTTTGTAAATTAATAAATGCAATAAAGCAGGCCTCAAATTTTACATCAGAAGACGATGCGAACATTCCAAATCTAGTCAACGAAATGCGTAAATATCTAATTAAAGACATTGTAATCGCAGAGGAGGCACAAAAACGCAGTCTGTTTCAGATCCAAAGCACATGCCATTCATTTACACAAAGCTTCATTGCATCTTTGAATACATTAAAGGACACATTCCTTGTTGAATTCGCCAACACTGAAGACATAACTGAAAGTCTAAAAAAACTTGCAGTAAAACCACAGAATGAGCTATTCGAGAGAATAATTGGATGTGGACAGCAGTGTCCATTTTGTAAAGTTCCTTGTGAAGCAGGTGGCAAAGAACACAAGAAACATCATGCGGCTGTGCATCGACCACAGGGGCTTGGAAGATACAGACATTATTCAACTGAAGTCCTGGTTGAATCTCTGTGTACAACTGATGTGCAGAGTCATTGTACATTTATAATGTATGGGGAAACTACGGAGTGGGTTCAATACAGAGACTATAATACCGTCTATCCTGACTGGCACATACCCCCAGACCCCACAATGGAAGCGTCTGATTACTGGAAGTATGTACTGGTACGCTACAATATTCAATTTGCTAGGGAGTATCAGGCCAACCCAGCAAAAGTTCCAGAGGCCTGGAAAAGAATCACAAAGCGGCAAGCACTGAAGGGTTTGAAGGATTCTTTCAGCATAAAATAAAGTAATGCAGTCTGTAAAAGTGTGAGGTAAAAAGGATATGCAGTGTACACGGGTAGTGCAGTTGCTGGCCTAAATGGCGCCCTGTGTGAAGTCGCCCCTCGGCACCTAGATAGCGCACCCTCAATCTAATCGTCAACACGGAGGGTGCTGACAGAAGTTTTACCACGTTTTAGTCCTGTCCCATAATCTGATGATCACTTTCAGCAATAACTTTCACCTTCAAATATGATCATCGATGGCTGGGGGGGTGTGATGGGGGTTTGGAGTGCTGATGTAAATGTTGAAATTTGTTATATTATATGACATTTTCAAACAGAGTGTTGCCTTGTGAGGTTGCACACTTCGCACATGCCAATTTCCGCCACTGTACCCGGGTGAGGATTACAGAAAGATGCAACAGAAGAAAAGAGAAATTTGCCGCACTGTCAAGAATGGAATTTGCACTTATCATGAAATGTTTTAGAAACTGTGAACATAATGCATCATTATGCCAAGGTAGTAAATCATTGAGGATGTGTTTTTTGTGTTTTTGTTGTTGTTGTTTGATACACCCGATAACACTATGAATGGATCAAATGAGAATGTTTTTAATACAATAAAATGTATTAAATCAATATTCAAACGTTCTGTTTTACACAAACCTTATTCTTCACACCACTAATTTAAGAGATCATGTAACGTGTGTAGTCAGACAGATAAGAAGTGTTCTTCAATTGAATCATGGAAATTGTTCTGCTCCTTCTGGTGCGTCTCCCTTGACCACCAGGGTACAGTACATTATACATACATACAGTACATACTTATAATACACATTACACATAGATTTAATGATGCATGAAGAAGACATGGCGACAAAGCTTTGGCAATAGTTGTCATTTTTTCACAGAGCATAAAGAACATACAGTATGCCTGTGAATATTGTTATATGCTCTGTCTGTAGGTGTTGCTGCATCGTCTGTGTTTAAATATTCATTCATTTATTCATCTTCCGTTCCGCTTCTCCTCACGAGGGTCGCGGGCGTGCTGGAGCCTATCCCAGCTATCTCC
Source organism: Phyllopteryx taeniolatus (assembly GCF_024500385.1). NCBI lineage: Eukaryota > Metazoa > Chordata > Actinopteri > Syngnathiformes > Syngnathidae > Phyllopteryx > Phyllopteryx taeniolatus. The sequence continues at coordinate 8,374,279 of NC_084503.1, read as the reverse complement.
GGGCGAGAGGCGGGGTACACCCTGGACTGGTCGCCAGCCAATCGCAGGACCCATATAAACAAACAATCATTCGCACTTACATTCATACCTAAGGGAAATTTAGAGTCTTCAATGAACCTACCTTGCATGTTTTTGGGATGTGGGAGGAAACCGGAGTACCCGGAGAAAACCCACGCAGGCACGGGGAGAACATGCAAACTCCACACAGGCGGGGCCGGGATTTGAACCCCGGTCCTCAGAACTGTGAGGCACATGTGCTAACCAGTCGCTTACCATGTCACCTTGCTCACCTCCAGTCAAATTAAACTGAGACGGATAGGTAAATTTTCCGAATCTGATGTGGATGGGACACGTCCGATGACTCATTGCTCCTGTGGAAAATGTCTTTCCGTTGGCTGCTAGAGTAGAAATTAAATGTTAATTTATAATCATACAGACCGTTACAGCGGCACGGTGGACGACTGGTTAGCACATCTGCCTCACAGTTCTGAGGACCGGGGTTCAAATCCCGGCCCCGCCTGTGTGGAGTTTGCGTGGGTTTTCTCCGGGTACTCCGGTTTCCTCCCACATCCCAAAAACATGCAAGGTAGGTTCATTGAAGACTCCAAAATTGCCCGTAGGTGTTAATGTGTGTGTGCCCTGCGATTGGCTGGCGAGCAGTTCAGGGTGTACCCTGCCTCTAGCCCATAGCCCAGCACACCCGTGACCCACATGAGGATAAGCGGTTAGGTGAATGGATGGATAGACTGTTACAATTTGGTCTTTGAAAGAAGCACCACAAATACAACCCCCAATTCCAATCAAGTTGGGACGTTGGGTTAAACAGAAATAAAAGCAGAATACAATGATTTGCAAATCAGGTTCAACCTATATTGAATTGAATACACTACAAAGACAAGATATTTAATGCTCAAACTGATAAACTTTATTGTTTTTAGCAAATAATCCTTAACTTAGAATTTTATGGCTGCAACACGTTCCAAAAAAACTGGGACACGTGGCAAAAAAAGACTGAGAAAGTTGAGGAATGCTCATCAAACACCTGTTTGGAACATCACACAGGTGATTACTGCATGTAAGCGGCAAGGCCGAAAACCAACATTGAATGCCCGTGACCTTCGATCCCTCACGCGGCACTGCATCAAAAACCGACATCAATGTGTAAAGGATATCACCACATGGGCTCAGGAACACTTCAGAAAACCAATGTCAGTAAATACAGTTTGGCGCTACATCCGTAAGTGCAACTTGAAACTACTATGCGAAGCAAAAGCCATTTATCAACAACACCCAGAAACGCCGCCAGCTTCTCTGGGCCTGAGCTCATCTAAGATGGACTCATGCAAAGTGGAAAAGTGTTCTGTGGTCCGACGAGTCCACATTTCAAATTGTTTTTGGAAATTGTGGACGTCGAGTCCTCCGGGCCAAAGAGGAAAAGAAAGATCCGGACTGTTGTGGACGCAAAGTTCAAAAGCCAGCATCTGTGATGGTATGGGGCTGTGTTAGTGCCAATGGCATGGGTAACTTACACATCTGTGAAAGCACCATTAATACTGAAAGGTACATACAGGTTTTGGAGAAACATATGCTGCCATCCAAGCGATGTCTTTTTCGTGAACGCCCCTGCTTATTTCAGCAAGACAATGCCAAACCACATTCTGCCCGTGTTACAACAGCGTGGCTTCGTAGTAAAAGAGTGCGGGCACTAGACTGGGCTGCCTGCAGTCCAGACCTGTCTCCCATTGAAAATGTGTGGCGCATTATGAAGCATAAAATAATAATAATAAATAATGATTATTTGCTAAAAACAATAAAGGGTTATCAGTTTGAACATTAAATATCTTGTTTTTGTAGTGTATTCAAATAAATATAGGTCGAACATGATTTGCAAATCATTGCATTCTGTTGTTATGTTTAACACAACGTCCCAACTTCATTGAAATTGGGGTTGTATGTAAATACAATTGTTTCAAATAAAGATGTTGAATATTGAATTAATATTTATTTTATTCTAAAATGTTAATTGGTATGAATAAAATCTTAGTGTGTTCCAAACATGGCGGAGCAAAATACGTCTTGCCATCCTGATTGATGTTTTTATTAGGGCCCGACCCATTAATCGGGCGGCCAGTTTAATTGGCCGATATTAGACCTTTTTAAATAGGCAAAAATTGGCTGATATTTTTGACAATGTTTGCCGATTTTTTATTTTTTTTACACATTAACACATTACAAATTTGACAAAGATAATGACATCCAAACAAATATTCCCCCCAAAAAGAAGGCAGCGCTTCATCACTAAGATGCCAAATTACACTTGTCATTTACTCTAATCATTACTGATTACAGTAAAGGTGCTTAAAAGTACAGTATATTATCGCTGTCAGGCAGAATCCTTCAGTATGTCCAAGTTTGGTTAATTTAATATGTGTTCACAAATTGGTACTGTTGGTCAGTCCCCATTTGGTTCTGTTAATTTTACAAATTATTAACCAATCAAATGTATTCAGCTTCCTTTGACCATGCAATGGTAATGGCTCAACAAGCGTGTTGTTTGTGGCGGTCTTGTTGATGCGAGGATTCTACCCAACGGCAGCGATATGATTCTTGTAAATTTTACATTCTTCCATTCACAACCAGCCAAAAGTTCATTTCTCTTCCTAAGCTGGAGAGTGTCTGTAGGTAAATATGTGAAGTCGATTTTGCACATTAACAAACCAACTTAACCACACAACTACAGGCAGAGGATTAGCAGTATCAATGACCAAGTACTTAAACTAAGAGGTAAGTGTACACTTTTATTAGCAGTGGGTATTATTTGTTTTTGAACATTATTTTTGGGAGAAGTAAACGTTTTTCCTTAACTGACAAAAAATACTGTAAATGTGCCACGCCCAGTAACAGCAGTCAAAAAACAGTAGAAGAATCTGAAATGGTCAGCTTAGGTGGAGAGGGAGAACAGTTCATTTATGCGATCATTAAATGCCATTCTTCAAACTGTGATTCAAAGTAATAACCACGGAGCAGTGACTGAAGATTTATTTCATCATGTAACAAAATCGAAGCGTGAAAATTTGTTGACTGCAAGGAACCAAAAATAATTGGATTTTGTCATGAACGGAACAGAGGATAGGACCCAAAAATGCACGACTCCAAAACAAATTGACAGTTTCCAAAAAGAGAGGTTTAATAGACGGGCATAGGTCGGTACACAGGCAGGCAATCCAAGAGAGGCAACAGTATCCAAAAACATGAGGCAAAGAGACAAGGTCGATAATCGGAACAGGGTCAGGTCTTACTGTGAATCTATGAGGTGGAAACAAGGAATGCTGGATGCGCAACGTGGAAGTCCCGAATGAGCGAATCATCCATGATAAACGCAGACGGTACCCAGGAACGCTCCTCAGGCCCATAGCCCTCCCAGTCCACCAGATATTGAAACCCCCTGCCCCTCCAACGAGATGACAACAGCCGCTTCACAGAGAAGACAGGGCCCCCATCCACAAACCGGGGGGGACGAGGGGGCCTGGAAGGCGGGACCAGAGGGGACTCCCGGGCTGGCTTGAGTAGGCTGACGTGAAAAGTAGGGTGGACCCGCATAGACCTTGGGAGCCTCAGCTTCACGGTGACAGGGTTGATTATTTTTGTGATGGGGAAGGGCCCAACGAACCTGGGAGCGAGCTTCTTGGACTCCACCCGGAGTGGAATATGTTTGGTCGAAAGCCAAACTCGCTGACCCACTTTGTAGTTCGGGGCCGGTGTCCTCCGACGGTCAGCAGCGGCTTTGTAGGACCGTCCCTGGCGCAGCAGCATCTGGCGGGCTCGCTCCCAGGTCCTCCTAAAGCGTCTCACCAAGGTTAATGCTGCTGGAACTGTGGATTCTGGGGCTATGGCAGGAAACAGAGATGGTTGGTAACCATGCACAACGTGAAAAGGCGATAGACCAGTGGATGCAGAGGGGAGGGAATTGTGGGAGAATTCGACCCAAACCAGTTTCTGAGACCAGGATCGCGGCTCCTGTGAAGCGAGACATCGGAGCCCCGTCTCCAGGTCCTGGTTCAGCCTCTCGGTTTGGCCGTTGGTTTCAGGATGAAACCCGGATGACAGACTGACGGTAGCACCTATGAGTTTACAAAACTCCTTCCAAAATTGCGAAATGAATTGGGGACCCCTATCAGACACCACATTCTTGGGGAAACCATGGAACTTAAAAACCTGATTAATCATTAGCTCGGCAGTATCTTTAGCTGAGGGGAGTTTTGGAAGTGCAATGAAGTGCGCCATCTTAGAGAACCTGTCAACAACTGTAAGAATGGTGGTATTGCCTTTAGAGGCCGGTAATCCTGTAACAAAGTCTACGGAAATGTCTGACCAAGGACGTTGTGGTATTGGCAGGGGTCTCAACTCCCCAGAAGGACGTTGATGAGAGGCCTTGTTAGCAGCACATACCTGGCAAGCATTGACCTAATCGCTAACATCCCTCCTAACATTAGGCCACCAAAAGCGCTGTTCGACCACTGATAGCGTCTTGGCAATGCCTGGGTGACATACCGTTCGGTTCGTGTGAGCCCAGTGGATGACTTTTCCCCTTAAGGTCGGAACCACATAAAGCCTGTTCTCGGGGCAATCTTCAGGGCTAGGAGTGTCTTTCAGAGCCCCTTCAACCGCAGTCTCAATGTCCCAAACAAAAGCGGAAATGAAGCATGACTTAGGCAAAATAGTCTTAGGGTCGGACAAAGAACTCTCCTCGGAGAAAATGCGTGACAAAGCATCTGGCTTACCATTTTTAGAACCCGGTCGGTATGATAACGTAAAATTAAATCTAGAGAAGAAAAGAGCCCATCTAGCCTGCCTCGCATTTAATCTTTTGGCAGTTTTAATATATTCAAGGTTCTTGTGATCTGTCCATACTAAAAACGGAGTATGTGCCCCCTCTAGCCAGTGCCTCCACTCCATCAAAGCCACATTGACTGCCAACAGTTCACGGTCGCCAATGTCATAATTTTTTTCAGCCGGGGTCAATTTTTTGGAGAGAAACGCACAAGGATGTAACTTCTCATCCTTGAGAGACTTCTGGGAGAGCACTGCTCCTATTCCGGCATCAGACGCATCGACTTCTACCACAAACTGCTGTTTGAGATCTGGCAAAGTAAGGATGGGAGCGGAGGTAAAGCTCGACTTAAGTCTTTGAAAAGCTGCATGACAAAGCGGGTTCCATACAAAAGGTTTGTGTGGGGAGGTAAGATCATGCAAAGGAGAGGCTATAGAACTGAAATTCCTGATGAATTTCCTGTAGAAGTTTGCGAACCCTAAGAACCTTTGTACATCTTTGCGTGACGTGGGAGTAGGCCAATTAATAACGGCATCGACTTTGCAAGGGTCCATCTTGACTTCACCTTGAGCCAGGACGAAACCCAGAAAAGAAACGGACGCCTGGTGGAACTCACATTTCTCAGCCTTGACATAGAGTTGATTCTGCAGTAACTGCTGCAAAACAGAGCGGACATGAATAATGTGAGTCTCCTCATCCGGGGAGAATATCAGAATATCATCTAAATAAACAAAAACAAACATTCAACATGTCGCGCAGGACATCGTTGACAAGGTTCTGGAAAACAGCTGGAGCGTTAGTAAGCCCAAAAGGCATTACCAAATATTCATAATGTCCCGTTGGTGTGTTAAATGCTGTTTTCCATTCATCCCCCTCCCTTATCCTGACTAGATGATATGCATTTCTTAAGTCCAGTTTTGTGAAAATCTTGGCTCCCTCCAGGAACTCAAAGGCGGTGGAGATGAGAGGAAGAGGGTACCTGTTTTTTACCGTGATCTCATTGAGACCCCGGTAATCGATACAGGGTCGCAGGGTCTTGTCTTTCTTGTCCACGAAGAAAAATCCTGCTCCCGCAGGGGATGAAGATGGGCGAATGATCCCGGCTGCCAGTGATTCTTCTACGTATTCCTTCATGGCCTTGTGTTCCGGCCCTGAAAGAGAGAACAACCTCCCTCGTGGGGGTGTGGTTCCAGGCAGCAAGTCAATAGCACAGTCATAAGGTCTGTGGGGTGGAAGGGATTTGGCCTTGGACTTGGAAAAAACATCTTTAATATCCTGATAACAGGTGGGCACTTGAGATAAATCAGGAGAGCATAGTGTCACTTTAGGAAGAACCCGTGTAGGGTCTTCCTTAATGAAATTCAGACTCACCTCTCCCGTGCCCTGGCTACCGGCACCGGCAACTTTGACGTGACAGTTGCTCACGGAATGACCCAACTGACCGCAGTAGAAGCACCGCCCTTCCCTCAGCCGGCGTTGACGTTCCTCAGAGGAGAGACGGAACCTGCCCCGTTGCATGGGCTCATCCGTGGTGACGCTAGCCAGTGGATTGAGACTGGCAGCAGGGAATCTGCCTTGGTTTGGCTTGTCACCGAGGCTCGTCCTCCAAGTGCGCGGTGAAGCATCCCTGCGCCGATCTCCATCCAGCTCGCGATCCAAAAGCCTTCTGTCGATCTTGAGGGCGAGAGCGATGAGAGTGTCCAAGTCGGGTGGCAGCTCTAGCGGGACTAAATGATCCTTGACGGCGGGGGATAGTCCTTGAAAAAAGGCATCGAGTAGCGCCCGATTATTCCAATGAGTCTCAGCTGCTAGAATGCGAAACTCAATCGCGTAATCTGACACCCTGCGCTTGCCTTGTTGTAAGGTGACAAGGGAGCGAGCTGCCTCACGATCAGGAGTGGAAAATTGAAAAATTTGCTCCATAGTCTTGACGAAAAAAGCCCATGAATGACACGCGGCGGAATTGCGGCTCCATTCAGCAGTAGCCCACGCCTCCGCACAACCAGTCAGGTGGGAAATGACGAATGCGATCTTTGCCCGCTCGGTGGAGTTCAAAGTGGAGTTCGCACTGCGTGATGAACGGCTTAATGTTCCCAGATTCTCCAGAGAACCTCTCCGGTCGAGAGAGCTGTGGGCAGACAGCAGCGGAGGTGGCAGGTGGCTGCATGGTCACTACTTCACACGGAAATACCGTGGCAGTACTGGGTGTGGTGCCCACTGGTTCCTTCTCTTGAAAAAATTTCAAAAGAAGTTCAAACTGCGAGGCCACCTGTCTCATCATATTGTCCTGATTCCTTGACAGTCCCTCTAGATGAAGGTGGAGGGCGGCAATCTGCTCATCCTGCTTCGCGAGGCGTTGACCCTGCGCTTGAAGGGCCTTGCGCACCGGGTCTGAGTCTGCTGGGTCCATGTTCTGGCCAGTTCGTTCTGTCATGAACGGAACAGAGGATAGGACCCAAAAATGCACGACTCCAAAACAAATTGACAGTTTCCAAAAAGAGAGGTTTAATAGACGGGCATAGGTCGGTACACAGGCAGGCAATCCAAGAGAGGCAACAGTATCCAAAAACATGAGGCAAAGAGACAAGGTCGATAATCGGAACAGGGTCAGGTCTTACTGTGAATCTATGACGTGGAAACAAGGAATGCTGGAACGCGACGACAAGGTACAACGAACTGGCAACGAGAGGAAATGAGACACGAGGTTATATACAAGGGGTAATTAGGGTGAACGAGGCACAGGTGATGAAGATGCTCACATGAGCAGGTGTGTGTGAAACAGGGGGGGAAGACAAAACCCGGAACACACACACATATGACAGATTTATTATCGCACTAATTTCTAAGAACTTATCATGAGAGGTCCTGCGTAGTTTTTTTTTTTTTTTTTCTGAAATGTTCGATGCTACCAAGAATGCTTTGTCTATTGTAAACGGAGTTGAAGTGTACAGTAGCTCTGCACAGTCTGAGTCAACCAGGAATGTCAGGTTGTTCTGCGACATTCCTGCATCCTTCAAACGTGTACACGGAGAAAAAAGCACCACACACATTTCACACATTTCTGTTTGAACATATGTTTTGTTTTATCATAACATGCTCAAAACAACTTGATTCTATTTTTTGTTTACACTATGTTAGCTTGTTTTTATTTATGGGGTAGATAAGGTTGATGCATCATACTTCAAGCACTCATCATTCACTGCAAATCAAAGTTTACATTGGTGCAAAGATGATTCCCTAAATTATGGCATCTGTCCATTCCCTGCCATTTATCCAAAATTGGGTCATAAAGGCAATAGCATAACACGTCCACCTCCTCTGCTCCTCTTGTAGTAATTATCGGTCCAATGAGCTCAGCCCATCTATCAATTTCATAGTTGGCCATGCAACCAGTTCTTAAAGGGGCGGAGTTCTAATCTTTTATGTCCAAGTGTAGGGATTGCACACCACATATGATTGACTTCCACTGAGGTCACTGATTCTGGTGTGGTTGATTTATGTCCCCATGAGTGATCATTTAAATATGAGTGTGAATGATTGTTTGTCTATATGTGAATTATGAAGTGGTATAGAAAAAGGATGGATGTCTGAATTTTGCTTAAGTCCTATTTAAGCTTCTAACCCTGACTGTCGATCTCTCCTTATAGCTTCCGGGGGTGCTGTGTGTCAATGATGGAGATGAAGGTGTGTGTGGAGGGTGTGGTCCGAGTGGTGTGTGGCATATCCCAGACAACTTCTTGTCAGGATGTTGTCATTTCTCTTGCACAAGCAGTTTTGTGCCACTTTCCACATTTAAACTCAACCCCTAAAAAATAAAATATAGGAAAGGTTCTGGCTGCTAAGTACAAAATCCATCCATCCATCCATTGTCTGTACCGCTTTATCCTCACAAGGGTCGCGGGCGTGCTGGAGCCTATCCCAGCTGTCTTCGGGCCAGAGGCGGGGTACATCCTTAACTGGTTGCCAGCCAATCGCAGGGCACATATAAACAAACAACCATTCGTGCACACATTAACACTTACAGGCAATTTAGAGTCTTCAATCAAACTGCCACACATGTTTTCGGGATGTGGGAGGAAACGGGAGTGCCCGGGGAAAACCCACGCAGGCACGGGGAGAACATGCAAACTCCACACAGGCAGACCTGGGATTTGAACCACGGTCCTCAGAACTGTGAGGCAGATGTGCTAACCAGTCCTTCACCGTGCCACGCTGACTACAAAAAATTTAAATGTTAATTACAACACTCACTGATGAGTTAACAAAGGTTCTATGACAGCAACGTTTTGGTACTGGAACAGATTAATTCAATTACTATTATTGTACTTGTATGTATTGGATGTATTGTATGTATACGGTTTACATGAACCTTGTGTCTGTTACGCAGGTCAAAGCGGTCGTTACATTCTAATCTTGAAATTACGGGGCACAGAGAGACAGCTAGTTGCCGATGAATTTCCGCTGCAGCATCTGAATAAGCTTGGACAGTTGGCTTCAGAGGTTCAGTTCCTTCTGCGACGGACTGGTCCCAGCCTGAGTGATGGGCAAGAGAAAAAATCCAGACTCATTCATCCTGCTCTGTTCAAACCACAAGACTCTTTGGATCCCTCCGACAGAGAGATCCAAAGAGGGCTCTCACTTGTAGTCTTGGTGCATCAACAGTTGCCAGAAGGACTAAATCAAACCAGGTTTGGGCCTCTCCCAAGGCCTCACCTGAACTGTGCGCTTCCCCTGTAAATTTTCTTGATCCTCACTACCCACCAATGATGAATGGCACTTCCTCCTCCTCTAAGGATGAGCTATTTAGACAGATTCTGCAGCAACAGAGGATGCTGAAAGACTTGCAGCTTCAGCTTCAAGATCTGGAAGATGAGACAGAATGCCGGGAACAAGAAAAGGCGTCTGCTACAATTCCTGGATGGAATTGTGGCGCCACAGATGAATTGGACGTACTGGAGCAATGGTTCAGAAATAATGAGGCAGAGCTGATGCACAATCAACGATGGAAAGAAAGGTTACAGGAAGAAAAAGATAGAGAACAAGGTAGGATTTATATTGTCAGAATTTCTGTACTTTTGGTCATTTTTCAAATAAAATACTGTCTGCATTCATTCATTGTAAACAACAGAATTGCGGAGTGGTTTACACCAGATACAGTTATCAGTAGATGATCATAGTTATCGCGTCGAAGAGCTTCTAGTCCATTCTTCACATGTAGAGCACAACATACAACTTGGAAACCCCCAGGTGGACACTCAACATTCTGAGGAGATATTGAGGCCCCGAAAACTGGAGCTCAACTATCGCATGAAGCAAAGAGAAGAACTGGATGACACGCTGTCAAGGACTTTGAAAGAGCTACAAACTACAGAGGAAAAGCTTAGGGTATGAATTTTCATTTCTTTTACCCCCAATCGGAATACAACCCAGCAAAGTGGGTAGTGGGTGTGGTGGTTTTACCTACCCATGCTGAAATTCACCGGCATTTGGCGAGTTGGCCCGTGTTAATGTCAAGCCCTGTGTGACCATTCTTTTTGTTTTTCGACAGATTCCAGCCAGATTTTACATTTTCTAATCTAATCTACATCATCCTTTGAGGTGCTGAAAAGGGAGCTGAGACAATGTAACTTGCAGCATTTCATCCAGCAGACCCGTGGCGCTCCACTTGTAGACCAGACAAACTCCTTGCATGTCACTGAAGCGTTCCTCAGCAATCCTGGCATAATGGAATGGGACTAACCTGGTGATGTGATTTTACAGTGAATAAAGTGTTTTGGTCATCAACAATTATACATGTGTAATTGGCTTTCTGAAATGTATGTTTCATGAATCTATAAAATGTGAGTTTCACTTTTTAAATTAAGCTACTGCAATAATAAACTTCATTATATTAATGATATTCTAATTTAATAATGGCGGCACGGTGAGCAACTGGTTAGCACATCTGCTTCACAGTTCTGAGGACCCAGGTTCAAATCCGGCCTCGCCTGTGTGGCGTTTTCATGTTCTCCCCGTGCCTGCGTGGGTTTTCTCCGGGTATGCCGGTTTCCTCCCACATCTCAAAAACATGCACGGTAGGTTAACTGAAGACACTAAATTGCCCATAGTTGTGAATGTGAGTGCGAATGGTTGTTTGTCTCTATGTGGCCTGCCATTGGCTGGCGACCAGTTCAAGGTGTACCCTGCCTCCCGCCCAAAGACAGCTGGGATAGGCTCCAGCACGCCCGCGACCCTAGTGAGGAGAAGCGGTACACAAAATCGATGGATTATCCATCGGGACCAACTGGGAGGATTAATAATGAGGTTCTTATTGAACAAAACCACCACAGGGACAACAGGGGGGAAAATGCAGTGTTCCAAGTCATTATGCACAAAAGAAAAAGAGGTTGTAAATGTAACGGGTGTGTGGATAGGGTTCAATGATGATGCATCTATTGACAGGTTTCCAGCATTGATTTACTCCTGCAGGAGATACTACATTGTTTGTCTTCTGAAGTTCTTCTGCACCTCTGCTTCCCTCATCAAGCAACATCCCAGATTATGTTTTTTTTTTTTGCAACATGAATATTGTTCATTCCTAAAAATATATTTTGTATTAAACCTATTTTTACATTGATAAACAGGAGTTGTGACAAGAAAACCTTTTTATGTTTCAAACCTCAAAAGCCCGTAAATGGGGAAACATTACCACCTAGTGGCTAAAGTGAGACAGTGCACAGGTTGCAAAAGTAAACACCCAAAATAATATTAAACAAAGAAAACATACCTGCAGAAGACATTAAGAAGTCATTTCTTCTCCCCTGCTTCCTTAACATCTAAAATAACCGTATTTACAATTGGAAATAAATGCTTATTTAGCCTAGTTCACGTAACAAAGTGTACAATTCGCGTCAAAACAAGACACTAAAAATCGTCTATAAAACTACTATTAGTGAAAGAAATGACTCAAAACCTTGAAGTCATAATGACATGTCGGTGGGAACAATATGCACTGGAGGTTGTAACATATATGGCACATATACACAAAGTAGGAGCTCTTTCATTCACGATTTAACCTCAACAAGCATCATAATCGGAGGGAAGACAGAAGGCCAACAGGTACGACGGAAGAAGAGGAAGGCCGATTACAAAGGAAATGATAGAATAACGATGAATAAAAACCAGTAATTGAGCTTTAATTCACAAATACTCAAAGTAACCATGAAATGATTAATGCAGGTCGAAAATACAAGTAAGAAGAAACAAAATAAATAAATCAGCCAATTCCATTTTTAACTCTGTGACATAAAGAACTCTGAAATTAGCCTGTTGCATTTGTGTCATTAGGGGATTTCCAGCCGCAGAAACATTTGTAGGAACTTACCAAGCTACAACGGTTTGTAGCTTGAGTTCCCCCTGTGTCCCCCTGAAAGAAAACGACCAGGGTACGGAAGGTTCCCCTTGGATCGTTGAGTTCCTCCTGGCGCGTAGGGTCTTTCCAGAGCTACCAGGAACTCGGGTTGGTCTGACAACCGCTGATTGGTTGACAGGCCTCTGTAGGCATTTACTTTTTCATTCACAGCCGCCATTACTGAATGCTTTGTTACGCAAGGCTAGAAATACGAGGATTAAAATACATTGAAAAGCAAAACTTCCGAACTCCGATCTTTACGTTTTCCCATTGAGCCGCACTTGGTGGACAAGGAGCAGGCGTGACAAACTCTGTACTCGCAGAGCATAAGTCGCCGGGCCGAAGCTGGACTCGGCGGTGAGCCGTGGCGACGGACTCGGTGGCCAAGTTCGCCTCCGGGAGATCCGCCTACGCCATGGGATCAACAACGAGACCCGCCGCCTCCACCGCTGGCCAACTCGGTCCCACTAAGGAGCGGAGGTCTGAGCACAAGGAGGCGTGTGCGTCAGAGGAGACGAACACCACCATCCCGTCAGTCGCAGGCCAGAAAAAAGAAAACCTTCCCAGGCAGGAGCTCCTCCAGCCTGCCGAAAACTGCCGTGTTTGCCATTGTGCAAGACAAGGAAATGAAGCCCGACATTCTGTCTGTGTTTGTACGCACACGAATATTTGCAGTGTACAGTTATTTATCCATCCATCCATTTATCCATCCATCCAGCCATTTTCTTCTCCTCACTAGGGTCGCGGGCGTGCTGGCGCCTATCCCAGCTGTCATCGGGCAGGAGGCGGGGTGCACCCTGAAATGGTTGCCAGCCAATCGCAGGGCACATACAAACAAACAACCATTCGAACTCACATTCACACCTGCGGCCAATTTAGAGTCTCCAATTAATGCATGTTTTTGGGATGTGGGAGGAAACCGGAGTGCCCGGAGAAAACCCACGCAGGCACGGGGAGAACATGCAAACTCCACACAGGCGGCACCGGGGATTGAAACGTAAGAGCATGATTCGACAGAACGGCGGCATGTTTATGTACAACCGTTAGTGCTAGCACTAGCTTGCTAGGCTACGTAACGTTTTATTGCCTGCTTGCGAGTCATATCGTATTAAATGTACGTGAACATACCTCAAGCAAGCCTTAAATGAATGTCCTCTCCCGAGTACTGGTGACCACCACCATTCCCCATTTTGTTCTTATAATACACGTGGCACGATCCGGTGTTGTGGTTGTCGCCATGGTAATGAGTGTATCCGGTCGCGTTTGAGTTGACAAGATGAAGACCAGTGTTCGTAAAAGACAGGATGCTGTGGTATCGGAATACAAGATTTTATCAGAATCAGAATCAGAATCATCTTTATTTGCCAAGTATGTCCAAAAAACACACAAGGAATTTATCTCCGGTAGTTGGAGCCGCTCTAGTACAACAGTCAATTTACAGAACACTTTGGAGACAGAAAGACATTGACAAAAAAAACAAAAAAACAGTCACTGAGCAGTAAAGGATTGCTAGTTATCTGGTAATGCCGGTACTTTTTTTTTTTTTTTTTTTTTTTGACAATTGTGCAATAAGATGCAGAGTCCTCTAGCACTTAGAGCAGTTCGAATGACGACTATTGCAATAGTCCGGTGCAATGACCATTGTGCAAAGGGCGCTGAGACTTCAAGGAGTGTATGCGGTTTAAAGTGACGAGTAGTGCGATAATCTGGGACAATGTTGGTTGTGCAAATGTTACAGATAGTCCTCAATCAGTGTGCAAATGGAGCAGATGCTACTCTGGCATGAGTGGCCAGTATATGCAAATAGTGCAGCACGGCGAGACAACTACAGTGAGTGTACGAGTAATACATAATTGTAAAACTGTCCTTTTCAAATCTGCAGAAGAAGGTATTCAAGTCATTGGCTAGTGTGCTATTGTTCTCAGCTTGGGGGGATCGTCGCTTGTAATTAGTCAGCGATTGGAATGCACGCCAGACTGATTTAGAGTCGTTTGCGCTAAACTGTTTTTCCAACTTTGCTGTATAGCTCCTCTTTGCAATGTTAATTTCTTTGGTCAGCTGGTTTCTAGCTCGATTATACAGGGCCCTGTCCCCGCTCTGATATGCGTCCTCCTTAGCTTGGCGAAGCTGCTTAAGTTTAGCAGTGAACCACGGCTTGTTGTTGTTGAATGTGCGAAATGATTTTGTTGGTACACAAACCTCTTCACAGAAACTGATATAGGATGTAACCGTGTCCGTATATTCATCCAGACTGCCAGCTGAATTTTCAAAGACACTCCAGTCTGTGCAGTCTAAACAGCTTTGAAGTTCCATCTTGGCTTCATTTGTCCACTTTTTCACTGTTTTCACTGTAGGCTTCGCGCATTTAAGTTCTTGCCTGTACGTCGGTATTAAGTGAATTAAGCAGTGATCAGACGAGCCCAGGGCTGCACGAGGAATAGCACGGTATGCGTTTTTTACCGTAGTGTAGCAGTGGTCTAAAGTATTATTTTCCCTGGTAGGACAGTCGATGTGCTGCTTGTATTTAGGGAGTTCGTGGTTGAGTTTAGCTTTGTTAAAGTCCCCGAGAATAATGAGGGGTGAGTCCGGGTGTTTTTTTTCAATTTCGTTGACTTGTTCGGCGAGCATTAGCAATGCGGTGTTCGTGTTAGCTTGAGGCGGAATGTAGACTCCAGCCAGTATGAATGATGCGAACTCACGTGGCGAGTAGAATGGTTTACAGTTTAAAAATAGCGACTCCAAATGCGGGCTGCAGTGTGTGCTGAGCTCCATTAAGTCCGTACACCATTTTTCGTTGATATAGAGGCATATCCCGCCGCCCTTTGTTTTCCCCGATGATTCCATGTCGCGGTCCGCTCGATGAATGTGGAAGCCGCGAAGCATGACGGCGCCATCAGGGACAGCGTCTCCGTGAAGCACATGGCCGCGGAACGTCCGAAGTCTTTACTGGTCTTTAACAGAAGATGAAGCTCGTCTATTTTATTGGGTAGGGAGCGTACATTCGCGAGGTGGATCAACGGGAACGCCAATCTGTGTCCTCTCTTGCGGAGTTTCACCTGAATGCCGGCTTGCTTCCCTCTGTGGCGCCGCTTCCGTCTCCATGCGACGAAAACCGCAGACGCCACTCCGGTGAGTAACTCGGGGAAAAAACTGAGCGGATTTGCGAAAGTTGGTGACAGAAAGTCCGGAGTAGCCTCCTTGATGGTTAGCAGGTCTCCCCTTGTGTAAGTGAGTCGTGTAAGGTCTCCAAAAACAAAAACAATACTAGAGAGCGCGTTACCGAGGCGACCACACTGGTAGGCGCCATCTTGCTATTTTATTGCAGTAGTCTGACATTCTGGAATCCTGAAACACCAAATCTTGTAGTCTGATCTGGCATTACGTGTTGTCTGTCTCAGACGTGTTGTCTGTCCCAGAGCGCCGACATGATTTTAAAAATAATAACTTTATTGGCGGTCAGATAGTTACAGTACTACGTCAAAAGACACGCGACAAGGCTAAAAATAAACTAGCTTTTGGATTCAAACATACTGTACACGATGACGATGCAGAGTAAATGTCTTTTGCGGAGCCAATCAATGATCGGCGAATTATGACATAAAAGTTGGTTGGCCGATCAGCATAAAATGCTAATTATCGGGCCTACACCCTGCCATTATGCCGCAGGTTGTTTCACGAGAGAAATGTGTGGTGCTGAATGGACAACATTGAAGACAGACAGCTGCGCTGGTGTTAGTGAGACAAATGCTCTGCAAAAGTCATGACTAAAAAAAAGGTCACTGATCTTTCGCGAGTCATTGAAGTCCTGTACATGTGTCGTGCAATGCAATTTGCGGGTGTGCATTATGTCAGAACCGGGAGAATCAACAGAATCAGAATCATCTTTATTTGCCAAGTATGTCCAAAAAAAAACACACAAGGAATTTGTCTCCGGTAGTTGGAACCGCTCTAGTACGACAACAGACAGTCAATTGGCAGAGAACACTTTTGAGACATAAAGACATTGACAAAAAAAAAAACAGTCACTGAGCAATAAAGGGTTGCTCGTTGTCTGGTAATGCCAGTACATTATATATATATTTTTTTGACAATTGTGCAAAAGATGCAGAGTCCTCTAGCACTTAGAGCAGTTCGAATGACTAATATTGCAATAGTCCGGTGCAATGACCATTGTGCAAAGGGCGCTGAGACTTCAAGGAGTGTATCAGAATCAGAATCATCTTTATTTGCCAAGTATGTCCAAAAAACACACAAGGAATTTGTCTCCGGTAGTTGGAGCCGCTCTAGTACGACAACAGACAGTCAATTTACAGAGCACTTTGGAGACAGAAAGACATTGACAAAAAAAAAAAAAAAACAGTCACTGAGCAGTAAAGGGTTGCTAGTTATCTGGTAATGCCGGTACATTTTTTTTTTGTTTGTTTGACAATTGTGCAAAAAGATGCAGAGTCCTCTAGCATTTAGAGTAGCTCGAATGCAGATTAAAGTGACGAGTAATGCGATAATCTGGGACAATGTTGATTGTGCAAATGTTGCAGATACTCCTCAATCAGTGTGCAAATGAACTACCAAGTTGTAAATATTTTTGCAATTTGCAGAAGAATTCACAAAAAGCCACATCCTGTTTGGTTTGCTGCCTTGTGATTGTGATGCTTTATGTGCACAACTTCTAAAATATTTCATGATAAATTTAAATTCCATCCTTGACAGTGTGCTTATTTTCAAGAGTCAAATTCTAGCATGTCTTCTTTTTTCTCTGTTCTTTTTGTAATGCTCACCCAGGTACACTGCACATAATTTTTACCTCAATCTACAACAGACTCCACATTACATTATTTAATGTTGAAAGCCTCTTTCAAACCCTGCAGCGCTTGTTTCTGTGTGATTTTTTTCCATTCGTATGGAACGTTTGCTGGCTTGGCATCATACTCGCTAGCAAATTGTTCATTGTAGCGTACCAGTACATACTTCCAGTAATTAGACGCTTCCATTGTGGCGTCTGGGGGAATGTGCCAGTCAGGATAGATGGTACTGTAGTCTTTGTAACGAACCCACTCCTTACGTGTCAAACTGTTTTTAAAATTAGAGTTACTCTGCACATCAGTCGTACACAAAGATTCAACTAGGAGTTGAGTTGAGTGATCTCTGTATCTTGCAAGCCCCTGTGGTCGATGCACAGCCGCATGATGTTGTTTGTGCTCTTTTCCACCTGCTTCACAAGGAATTTTACAAAATGGACACTGCTGTCCACATCCGACTACTCTTCTGAATAGCACATTCTGTGGGTTACTTTCAAGTTTATTCAGAGTTTCAGTTATGTTTTCATTGTTGGAGAATTCAACAAGGAGGGTTTCCTTCAATGTGTTCAAGGATGCAATGAAGCTTTGTGTAAATGACTTGCATGTGGTTTGGATCTGAAACAGGGTGCACTGTTGTGCCTCCTCCGATATTACCATGTCTTTAATCAGATTATTGCGCATTTTGATGACAAGTTTTAGAATGTTTGCATCGTCATCTGATTGCATATTTGAGGCCTCCTTCATTGCATTTAATATTTTGACAACTACTATCTCCAGGATCATCTTCTGTAATTTGTACAACGTGTTGTCCTTCCTCATTGCTTGGCAGATGTCAAGAAGTATCTTTTTCTTAAGGTATGTTTCATAGTGACAAATGTACTTGACAAAAGTGTCGAAATCATCTTTCAGCAGTAAATCTTTCTGAATGTTGTATTGGAAACAAGAGGGTAAACTGTACATCATGGAAAGACTGCCTGTCACAATTTCATCTACAATTCCAGTTCCCAAAGATTTGTTGATGCAATCCTCAATGGCCGGCTTGATACAAAGCTGGACAAAATCATTTGCTTTGCGTTGGGAATGATCTGTCTTTTTGTATAAATCCAGAAAGTCTAACAAGTATTGATGCTTGTACTTTTCCAACTGTACTCGGGGATCATTATTTGACAAGAATCTTTGGTGCTGCTTGAGGAATTCTCTTGCAGCAATGTCACAAATATGAAGTTTGATGTCAATGTCAAACTGAGTGTTGGTTTTGTGACGATCATAACCTTCAACAAGCAATTCATCAACCCTCTGCAGAAGATCCCTTGAGAAAGAATCATGGTAATCACTATTTGACTTTGTTATATCAAGAATAAACTGGGTGGCTGTCTCGATGACATTGTCTGCAAATATCTGCAAATCTCCTTTCCAGAAAATTTTAATTTTCTTCGAAATGGATTCGACATGGTCAGTTCTGGCCTTAAATCGGTCCCTTCCAAAACCCTTTAGGCTTTTGATTGGTCTTAATTTCTCATTCACGTTCCGATTTGAGAAATTTCTCTTCAGCATGGCGAGAATATATGCAGGTATAGGTTGCTCTTTCAGTCTAGGTACATTAGCAGTAGCTGTAGTCCACATTTTGTCAAACTCCTCTCTCAGTTGGTCATCAGACAGTGTGACATTTTTGAAGTCATGCAGAAGTTTCATGACTCGCTCTTCAATCACGCCACAGTACTCCTGTTGTATATTCTGTGCCTTTTTCAAACCAATTTTTACCTCAAGGACTCTGTCCAATTGAGCATTCACTGAATTTTCAATATCATTTGACAGACTTGTAATACTATTGAAAAAGTCAGTTTTGTATTTCTCCACCAATTTTACACATCTGTCTTTCTCTCTGTAATAGTCTGAGAGTTTCCCATTGAATATGCTTTTTTGTAATTCAATTTCCTCAGATAGTTTTGATTTCTTTAATGTGACCAATCTTTCCATTTCATCCTCGTTGTTGGCATTTAAGATTTCTGACTCTGCTGCTGTCTGCCAGATGAGGAGTGCTTTTCGCATCTCCCATTCCCACTGGGCAAACTCTTTGCACAGGTTGTCATAAGCATGGGCCACAAGTGTGTTTCTGAAACTAAAGATGAAGTTCTCATATTTAACCGCTTTCCACAGACTACGCATCCATTCCAGAAAGTCTGGGATCTTTGAGACATCATTACTGATTTCCTTTACCACAGTCTCCAGAAGATTTTTCTTGAAATCTGCTACAGCTTCACTGTAACCAGTGTTTACTGGTGCCATTGGAGGAGTTCCGTGCCAAAGTCCTGGGATGTTCCAGTTGTTTTTTTCCAAGTCATAGTTGAGCACATCTGTGAATGCTTGAATCGAAGGCTGTCTCTCCATTTCAGCTGCAATTTGGGTCATTTCATTTAGTTGGTCCAATAGATGTTGTCTCTCTGTCAAGTTTTTGGCATGAGCTGAAACTCCAGCAACATTTTGGTGCACGAAATGACAAATTGTATTTTTTCCAATTCGTTTCATTCTAATGAAGGCATGGACAGCAATTTGCAGGACATCTTTCATTTCAGTTGCATTCTCCATTGCAATGTTGATAATGGTCACATCACTTAAGCAAATGACAAAGGTTGCCAGTTGGTTGTCACGCTCATAACTATCTTCCAGTTGTGCAAGGTCAGGGGATTTCAAACCTTCAGTATCAATGAGGAGGATGAAGTCACAACCCAACTCAATTTGTGTATCGTCTCCAACTTTGATGAAAAGCATATAGGCCCCTCTTGTACATCTGCCGCTGCTGACCGGAAAATGAACACCAAACATGGTGTTGAGAAGAGTTGATTTTCCAGTACTTTGAACACCCAACACGGTTAGTACTATCAGCCTGCTCTTCTCACCAACCTTCTTGTGAAGCTCCATTAGCACGGCTGTCACCCACTTCTCTGGGATGTTTGAAGCGTCTCCATCCAAAAGCTCCAATGGATAACCGTCCAACAGCATTTCAGCAGCTACAGCAGGCAAATAGGAGAATTTATCTGTGGCATCTCCTGATTGCATGGAAACCTCATAGTTAATTCCCATTTCTCTCATGTAATGTTCTACTCCTAAAGAGCTATCCAACAAATCTTGATCAATCTCTGCAATGAGTTTGGCATCCTTATTTCTGGATTGCTCTTTGAACTTGTGACGCAGGGCAGTCAATTTTTCACGAGAATGGCTATTAAATATGAAGTACATCCACTTCAAGAAAACGTTTCTACTCTCTTTGTCACTTGTTGATAAGGTGTCAATAAAATCTTGCATTCCTTTTGACAATTTTTGCTTGCTTTGCTCTTCCCAAATGTGTCTTTTCTCTGTCCGTAGCTGAGCTTTATAATGCTCAGCACCATCAGTGCTGACATCATACATTCTACATTCTTTTATCTCCAGTTGTGATAACCTCTTCCAGTTTTCTCCTTGCAAAGGAAGTTGTTGTTTCTTGTAGTGTGGTATACTTTGTACACTAATACCCCTCATAATATCTTCAGCAGTTTTTTTCTGGTCAAGAGTTTCCTTTTCATCTACAGACAGACCCAAGTCAATTGCTTTGTCAAGCATTTTTTCTATACTCATTGTGTGTTTTATGTGAAACAGTGAGTTCTTGATAGCGCCACAAAGTCTCTGAGAAAACTCTGCCACGTTCACTCTTGAGTCTTTGATTTTAACACTGCTTTTTGGTAAATTCAGCATTTGCAGTGTTTTCTTGACAGACATCATATCCTCACAGGCACCCTCTTTGCGATTAACAACAAAATGGAGTTTGGATTTTGCATCTTGAAGAGCTGTCAGAATGTTGTGCTCCTTGTCTTCAATTTTGTCCAAAAATACAAAAACTGCATTGGACACTTCATAAAGAAAAGAAAATTGTGGGAGTGACTCACAAATATCTCCTCGCAAATTAGCAAACGTAATTGGCTCTGGGAATATGTCAAGATTCTCTCTCCCACAAGGAAGGAACCAGCAAACCTCCACCAATGTATTTGAAATTTTTCTAGTCCGTGCCCCTCCTTCCATGTCTCTGTGTATAAATATATTGTGATTCTGCTGGCCACAGCTGAGGATGTGATTTAAAAACTGAGATTTGGATAAACTGCAGTTCTTTAGCCTCACAAAGGAAAAGAATGGTATCGTTGCTTGCACAATGTTGTTCTCAACAAATCCTCTGGTCTGACACAAATCATGCGGACACCACTCCTTCACAATTTCTCTCAGAGCCCATAGCATCAGAGTACACTGATTGTTCTTGCAGTGGGGCAACAGCAAGGGGACAGAAAACTGGCATAACGACATCTTCAGGGCCATTTCCTGCTGTAAGAAGCTGTCAGCACAAAGAAATAGACCTACTATCAGGTCAAGAGGATGAACTGTGTTTTCTGACTCACATGCTGTGTAAATGTCCAGTAGGTCAAAGCTGTCTTCGGTTTCGTCATGATTGCTTGAGATCTGTGTATAGTTCCTGCACCCAGCATTGATTTTGAACAGTTTTCTTAGGAAATAAAATGGTATTTCATCCACTGATAAAAGTTCTTTTTCGTATATGCTGCTTTTGTTGACTTCCAGTAGAGACTGAAGAGTGAGTTTGTTCGGATAATATTTCTGTAGTCCAAGGTTGGAGAGGAAGTTCAACAGGACTGTCAAAGAGAAACATATTATTTAAAAGTAAAAAAAAAACAAAAAACTCATCTGTTTTTGGATTATATCAGGACTTCAAATGGTGAGTCACATGCATGCCTCTCATAACACATTAACACATCAAGTAGTTTACCGTAATTTCTCGTGTATAATGCGCATTCACCCCCCCCCAAATAATTGTCAAAAGTCAATAGAGTGCATTATACATATGTATAGGGGCAAATGGAAAAAACTTTCACATTTTATAAATGCATGCTGCCATCTAGTGGTTATGAAAAAGCTGTACACCTTCATTCCAAAATGCCACCGCCACCTAGAGGTTATGAGAAAGGTGTACACTTTCATTCTAATATGCCACCGCCACCAGGTGGTTATAAAAAAGGTGTAGCCTACGCTTTCATTCCAATATGACGGTACGTATGACTGGATATATGTACAGTTGTGCTCATAAGTTTACATACCCTGGCAGGATTTGTGAAATATATATATATATATTTTTAATATGACTGATGACTGAACAACAACCATCATTAATTTCTTTATGGTTATGTTTTGTTTAAAGATAATGCTTTTTTGAAATGCTTAACCGTTTAATTTGAATCCCATTAAAATTAAATTAAATGTGTTTCGCCTGGTCCTTCGTGTTTTCTTTGAAGAATTGTACCCATCTTACAAATTCTGCCTGGGTAATCAAACATGAGCACAACTGTGTGTTTCCTAATTTACTAAATAAAAGTAGGGCTGTGAATTTCAAAATAAGAGCAAGTAAATAAAAATAAAAAGTATTACGTGTTCAAATAAAGTGCTTAACTTCAGATAAACTGATTAATAATAATAATAATAATTTTGAAAAAAATAACAAAATACAGATAATACTTCATGTTTTGATCATATGGGTAGAAGCAAAAATCATGCATTGTAAAAATGCATTATACATAGAAGGGTTCTCCTGAATTTTGAGGACAACTTTGGGGGTGCCTATTATACATGGGTGTGCATTATACATGAGATATTACGGTAATTAACATAATTGAATTTGCATGCAAAGTCACAAGTAGACAAAAACCCTGGCCGTGGAGTGGGGTGGTATGATGAAGTGTGTGAGGTGGGGAGGGGAGGGTATTTCACAGGACTCATACATCAAACTGCAGTGTCTTAACTGAATTTAAAGTGTAGACTCGCATGCTTACTGTGTTCTGGCTCCATGATTGGTTGAGCTGTATATAGATCATGTAGTATACATGATGAAAATATCTTGTCCAAACAAGAAAGGTCTTTAAATTTCAGGCAATGTGCACTTTTGAGGAAATCTTAGAAAAAACTATCACTAAATGTCATTCCACCTGTCATGTATCAGGGGTTTCTAAAATGGGGGCAGAACTGCTGAAACAGTCTTTTTGTCGTATGATGAAGCAACAACTGTTTTTCAGGACTGAGAAAAATATTGGAAAATATTATCAAAGAATTTCACATCAGAAATGTAAATCTATCTTTGTTACATTTCCATCCAATTTCTATGCCATTTATCCTCATTAGGGTTGCGTGTAAGCTGGAGCCTACTATCCCAGCTGACTTTGGGCGAGAGGCGGGACAGACCTTGCACTGGTTACCAGCCAATTGCAGGGCAGGGACGATTTACAGTCTTCAATTAACCTAACATGCATGTTGTTGGAATGTGGAGAAAGTACCCGAAGAAAACCCACGCAAGCACAGGAGAACATTCAAACTCCACACAGGGAGGCCAGAGCTGAGACTTGAACAACAGCCTCAGAACTATGAGGCAAACATGTTTACCACTTGCTGTGATGCCTTTGTTATATTAATACAGTTCATATTTTTAAATATTGAAGAGGACTGTTGCTTCAGAAGGTCTACATACAGTCGGGGAACAATCAGATAAACAGAATCTTTTGTGTTTCTCAGTTTTTCATGACAGATTGCAAAATAATGCTCCATAAAACAACAACAACATGAAGTTCTTGATGTTAACCGTGAATTGCTATCATTTTATATTGAATTTAACTTACATTTAATTTCCTTTCTGGGGTTACTATTTGTATAATACATTTTAAAAAACATTAAGGTGAATACTGGAGTATACATCAAATAAAAACGCCAGACTTCATTAAGTGCACAACTGCGCATACCTGTAGTTTGACAACGGACAATGACAGTATCAATACTGATGTACCATGAGAGATAAAAATGCATTATCAATTTTAAATGAATAGGGGTGTCTCCGTGCGAGACTATTTGCGCCGCTTTTAAAGGAAAGGAAATAATCTACTTTGACTGGACAGAACAAGTCAGCTATGAACACTTTGCTTTGAATTCCAGCAAATTAAAAAAACGGGGCTTGCCCGCCTCCTCGCCGAGTTACGCCAGGCCCACTGTTGGATTTGTGATACTCAAAAACCGAGCCCAACATGTTCAATATGATATTTTCTTTTTTCTATTTGCGGAGGCAGAGTGGCTGACTAGTTAGCACGTCCACCTCCGAGTTCAACAGTCGAATTTGGGCTCCGGCTTTCTTACGTGGAGTATGCATTTTCTCTCTGTGCTCACATGGGTTTTTTCCAGGTACTCTGATTTCATCCCACATTACAAAACATGCCTGTGTGTGTGTTTGACTTATTGAAGATCTTAAATTTTCCTTAGGTGCGAATTATTTTTTTTGTCTGTTTGTCTATAGGGCACCCAGTCCAAGGAGTCTCAGGTGGGTGAGGCTCCAGCACAAAATGAGGATAATGGGTATAGAAAATGGATGGATGGATGGATGGATGGATGGATAGCCATTTTCAATGGATGGATATCCATTTTCTATACCACACATTCTCATTTGGGTCACTTGTGAACTGGCTAGCTCACTTTTGGTACACCATTGAGTGGTCACCTGCCAATCACATGCATGTTTTTTGGAGTCATAAGGCTGTAGCCGAGATATGTGTGAGGGAGACGTGCTAAACACAAGACCACATGCTTGCAGTTTTCTTATAATTATCCATGCATAAAATTTTCTTTATCTTTAGTCGAAGAGGGAAAGTACCTGTTGGGTTTTGTCTTTCAGAGCTCATTGTAGCCATGGTTTGACATCCCACTGATCCCTTGTCTTGAAAAACCTAGAGGAAATATCATTAGATTAGGTATGTTCTTTCTTTCTTTCTTTCTTTTTGAAAAACATGTGAATCGCAGATATATTTGTGAATTTACAAAACACGTGCAAATAATTTTGAAACATATCTCTCCCCATACGCAGAGCGGCTGACGAGTTAGCAACTACGCCTCATAGTTCAAAGGTCATGGGTTCAAATTTGGGGTCCGGGTTTCCTGTATGGAATTTGCATGTTCTCCCTGTGCTTGTGTGGGTTTTCCCCACATTATCCAGTTCCATCCCACATTCCAAAAACATGCATGAACTGGATGGAAGTTAAGTTAATTGAAGACCCTAAACTGTCTATGGGCCTGGCGATTGTCCAGGACGTACCCCGCCTCGGGCCAGGAATCGGCTGGGTTAGGCTCCAGTACACCCGAGACCTTGATGGGGGTAAGCAGAAAATGAGAAAAATCGAAAATGGATTGATGGATGGATGGGTGCCAGCCAATCACAGGGCACATGCAGACAAACGATTCAGACTCACTTTCACACATGAACAACTCAAGAGTCTTCAATTAGCCTCACATGCCCGCAAGTCGTAATGCTGTGGCTGAGATTTGAACCCTTAACCTGAGAACTGTAAGGGAGATGTGCTAACCACAAAGCCACGCTTACCCTTTTCTTATAATTACATATACATAATATTTTCTTTATCTTTAATCGCAGAAGGAATGGACCTGTTTGCGTTTGTCTTTCAGAGCTCACTGTTTGACATCCCAGTGATCCCTTGTCTTGAAAAACCTAGAGGCAATATCCTTAAATTAGGTCTTTTGTTTCTTTTTTAACGCTCACTTTAATACCCCAAAATATTGCTGATTAATTGCTGATAATTCTGGACATCAAGTAAGCTACCAATATGACTGGAACTTTATTATATAGAAAATAATTAGGAGAAGGTATTTTTTTCCAAAATTGCACTTACCTTACACATCAGCCAACAGCATTCTGTAGCCAAGTCTCTGCTATGGTACCTATAAAGGCAGTAAAGAGAAACAGAAAGCATTTAAGAATCCTGAATGGACTTCAACCTTTGTCCTTTTATATAAGAATTCACATTCTGGCTCAGAACCAACAAACACCCTTTGTTCATCTTCTATACAGACTTCTATACAATTCAGTCTGTTCTGAATTGCAGTGACAAGGAACATAATTAGACCCCTGCCCCCCCTTCTCAAGGCCAAGAACACAAGTGCTGAGAAGCCCAAATTCACCTGGTTACCTCAAGATGTCCGGCCAAAAGGACACCAGCACACACCTATGGCCGAAATGTGATTAATGACCATCTGTAGAATAAACCCTCCTTTGTCAGGGGCGCCAGGTCAGATAGGTCTGAGTTTCATTAATGCACTAAAGGGATTCAAGGCAAATGACCTGACCTGAACCCACACTAACTGTCCCCTCAAAGGTTAATCAGTGACCCCAAGAAATGTGAATCACCCAGTTAAATTCACAATACTCTCAACAAAAAAAAAGTTTGGACGTTGTGTTAAACAGAATACAATGATTCGCAAATCATGTTCAACCTATTTTTAATTGAATACACTACACAGACAAGATATTTAATGTCCAAACTGATAAACTTTATTGTTTTTAGCCAATAATCATTAACTTAGAATTTTACGGCTGCAACACGTTCAGGGTCAAATTCTAAGTTCATGATTATTTGCTAAAAAGAATAAAGTTTATCACTTTGTATCAATCTTTGTATATTCAGTCTTTGTAGTGTATTCAATGAAATATAGGTTCAACATGATTTGCAAATCATTGTATTCTGTTTTTATTTATGTTTAACGTCCCAACTTCATTGGAATTGGGGTTGTACATCAACACAATTGGTAGACACCTAATCCAATTAAATTTTGTGTCTTCTTAACATTTACTCAAGTCCCATTTTCTCCCTCCTTGAGCCGTCGCCTTATCCTGGTCGAGGGGTTTCTGTGTCCCAATGATCCAAGGAGCTAAGTTGTCTGGGGCTTCATGCCCTTGGTAGGGTCACCCATGGCAAACGGGTCTTAGGTGAGGGACCAGACAAAGCACGGGTCCAAAAACCCCTATGACGAACAAAATTAATGGCCATTAATTATTTATTAATTAACACAACGTCCCGACTTCATTGGAATTGGGGTTGTATAATTGTGGTTAAATCATACAAAGTCCTCTGAAAGTATACATTGTTGCCTTTTTTCTTGTGCTCAAATTTGTATTTTCATGATTTAGTTAATAGTTGCTACGATATAACTCAGCCGCAGTTTTGAAAGAATATGGCATCTTAACTAATGTAGTATTTTGTCATGATTACTGTCCGGTTGAATGAAATTTGATTTGACTTGATTGAAATTTCCTGTTCTACATTAAAGTTTGTATTTGTGCCATTTACAAAGTTGGTACACGTAAAGTACAAGATAGTACTTTGAGTCTTTTCTTTGTTAAGTAAAGTAATTAATAACTAATGAGGTCTCAAATCTAGTTTGAGACATGGGTGGAATCTCATAATTCAGGATCACACTTACTATTCAAACGCTCTCATACATACTACTTGAAACGCTCTTAGAAACATTTTCACTCATAAACATTTGTCAAATGCTCTCATAAACACCAGTGAAAAGTTTTCATTCTCACGACTAAAGGTGTTACTACGCAAACACTCTTATATGTGCTTGTCAAATATTCTTGTAAGCGCTCGTCAAAATGACTTTACTGGGCCTTTGAAGTCGCTCTTTAAAATAAGAAATCATGGGCAAAAACCATCAGCCGTTTCTCAATCTTAAGGTTACAAATGTTTTGGACTATTACTCATTAGTTTGGAAGAGAGGATTTGTCCTCTGCTGTGATCACTTGATCCAGGAAACCAACTAATACTAACAGGCAACCATTTACCCTCACTAGGGTAATGGGTGTGATGACGCCTATCCCAGCTGACTTTGGGCAAAAGGGAGTCTACAGCCTGAACTACGGTGGCCGACAGGGACAAACTATGATGCAAACGTAAAACATAACAAATGCAACACAAGAACGCTACAAGAGAAGAATGCTGTAATAACAGAAACGAAGCGGAAACAAAAACTTCACAAACCACAAAACAAATGCAAAAGCAAAAACGCTGCGAACACAAAAAACACACAAACCCTGAAACAACTCCTAGACAGAATTGCTGCATGTTTACACCACCAAATGGAAGTGCGCAAGGCCACTAGGGCGCACAATGGGCCAGTCCCCAGCTTTATCTTTTTGTGTCTGCATCAGTTTTATATTAGCAGCGTTTGGGCATTTGCAGCGCATTTGCCCGTCGGCCACCGTAGTTCTGGGTATACCGCCTCTCGCCTAAAGTCATGTGGGATAGGCACTAGCACACCGGCGACCCTCGTGAGGATAAGTGGTCCGGAAAATGGATGTATGGACTTTAGAGTGGCTATTCATCAGATAAATGGCCGATTTATCAATCATTTGCAAGTAGGAACTTCAGCGGTTAGGGCACTTGCTTCTGACAGTCCAAAGTCGCATATAATTTGTTGTTAATTATTAAACATACAGTTGTTGTGATAAGATTGTTGTTTGTTCTCGTCTATACCAAAACTGTGTGTGTGGGGGGGGGGGGGGGGTTTGCCCCTGACGGCCAACGTACTGAACTGGTCATCAGCTAATTGCAAGGCAAATATAGACAAACAAACATTTGCACTCACATTCACACCTACGGACAATTTAGAGTCATCAATTAACCTACCACGCAGGCACGAGGAGAACATGCAAACTCCACACAGGAAGGCCGGATTTCAACCCAGGACCTCAGAACTGTGAGGCTGATGTGCTAACCCAGGGGTGGGCAAACTACAGCCCATGGGCCACATCCGGCCCGTTGATCATTTCAATCCGGCCCGCCAAAGATTGGTTCAGAATCACCCGAATCATATCAAAATCATGACTACATTCATTTGACCTTGTCCTGTAATGCCGAGTGGTTCCATCAGGTTGTGCTGCAATTCCCCGTGGTTCCACCAGGTTGTCCTGTAATGCCCAGGTTGTGCAGTAGGTACAGTGATGCATTGAATTGACTTTGGCTGTTCTGTTTTTACTCTGCTACACCTCTGAACCCATCTTCAACCATGAGTGGGCCAAAGAAAAGAAAAGTCGACAGTGAGTGCCAAGTGTTTAATAAAGAATGGACTATTAAATACTTTTTCACTGAAGGCTATATGCCAAATTTGTTTAGAAACTTTCAGAGCAATATAACATCAGCCGTTACTTTTCTACCAAGCATGCTGATTATGCTAACAGCCAATCAGCGCAGGAACTGATGGCTCAGCAGTTAAAATCAAGCTTGGAGGCTCAGCAAAACGCCTTTATCTGACAAACTGCCATCCAAGATTGAGTCACACAAGAGCCTGAACCAGCCCCACGGGAGCTGCAGATGGAGCTGATTGATCTCCAATGTGATACTGTCTTAAAAGAGAAGTTCAACTCTTAAAGTTGATGAGTTTCATGCTTCATTAAGCGCAGACAAATTTCCAAAAATCCGTAAGATGGCACAGAGGATGCTCGTGGTGTTTGGCTCTACATATGTGTGTGAACAGACTTTTAGTGTGATGAACATCAACAAAACATCCTACAGATCCCAGCTGAGTGATGAACACCTGTTGGATTTATTTTACCCAACATTATAAAAAATAGACACAAAAGGAATGAAGACGCTGGTTTCTTTTTCTCATGAGGAGGGCGTATGGGAGATTGTTCAGATTACAGCCTCTCATCACGCTCTAAACAATCTCTCCCGTCGCTCCTGCTTTTATTTGAAATAGGGAGGTTTCTAAGTTTACAAGACATAACGTACTAAGCTACAAGACACAACACACTAAGGGTAGGGTTTCAAGGTGAAAACATGGGACCAACACCTGCCACGTCCCGGCCACGTCCTTCTCTCTGATGATTCCTGCTGAGTCATCTTCTTGAAGGCCAGACATCCTCCTTTCTCAAAATCGTCCATAATACTAATGCAAGCTAAGCAAAGAAATGATAACTTCTACAATATATTTAACATTTCCCTCCTGTTCATCATGTATTTGCACAAATTCTCATATCATTTTACAGTCACTTCATTTCGATTTTTTAACTGTAGAATCATTTTTATGAAACAAATACATTTACACTCAGAGTCAACTTGTCATACATGAATGTTGTAGTTTAAACATCGTAATCACCTGGATCAGGAAACAAATCAGGTAAAACAACATCATCATCATCGTCATCATTATCAACATCCAATAAAGGATACATCTGCTCCATACGGTTCCATGTGGGTAATTGCTGTGGTGATTAATCTACTGATTAAAGCCCGAATGCATGGGATACAACAACATCCACACCATGTCAGAATGGCTGCAAAAACAGCAATTGATATCAATATTGGTGAAATTAGGGTTTTGTATTTACCAAAAACGTCCATCCGGCTGCCCCACAAGGAGTGTGTTTTGAGAATTGTCACAACAAAACTAACACCAGACTTTGATGCACTGGCAAAAAAAGGTGATCAACAAAACAACACGGTTTCCATTAAAAGTAAATCTAATTATTAACACTACAATGCCTTTTTTTGTTTGTTTATTTTTGATATGTAAACATCTGGTTCTGGCTTGGCCCGCCTGTCAAATTTTAAAAGTCAATGAGACCCTGAAGCAAAAAGTATGCCCACCCCTGTGCTAACCGGACTTGCCTGACTTTGGTCCGGGCAGCGTGGGTTCAGTTCACACTCAGTGACGGTGTGAATGTGGGTGCGAGTGGTTGTCTGTGTTTTTATGTGCCCTGCGACTGACTAACGACCAGTTCAGGGTGTAGTCTGCCTTTTGCCTAAAGTCAGCTGGGAGAGGGTCCAGCGCCCCGTGACCCTAACCAGGATAAGTGGTGTTGAAAATGAATGGATGGATAAAGGACTAAAGTTCCTGGGTTAATGTTAACACCAAAAACAAACGATCTTATAACAACTGCAGTAGACTACCCCCACCGGATGTTTAATAATTAATGACAAATTCTATGCGACTTTGGAATGATTGATGATGAAGAATTGAAACAGGATGTGGCAAAGCAGATATTGCCCACATTCACCGTGCTGGCGAATCAAAATTGCCTGTCTCAAAAGTCAAAGCCCTTCCTGATGAAAATTACGGTGAGCAGGCTCTTTCTGCCGTGTGTGAAGGTGTGAACAGTGTTAATGTTTTAGTTTGTCCCTCTCTTTGTAAAATGCTTCAGTCTGCTGCCCACCCGCTGCTGACTAGAAGCAGTCAGGCTCATGGGCTTTCCCAGCTGCGGGTAACTTCTGTCTTGTGGATATATTGATCAGGTATTCTCTCTTCCACCGGCTCCAGAACTGTTCAATAAGGAAGGACATCTTTTGATTTCATCATGATATGATGATTTGGTGTGATAGGCTCCAGTGCTTGAGGATCATTGATTCCATCCACTGTTAATGGTCGGCTGTTAACAATAGCCATGGCCTCATATAGCAGTTTTCTTAGAGAGGCATCATCAAGTCGACCTGGATACTGTGCAAAGGTGACGTTCAGCACATTCTTGACGATCCTAATTTGGCGTTCCCAGACACCACCTGCATGAGTAGCAGAAGGTGAATTAAGGCAAATTCGCACTGCTTCTCAGTCAGGAAGATTACCAGTCATTTATTGTCACATTGTTTGAGTGCTTCTTTGAACTCGTTTATGGCACCAACAAAATTGGAACCTTGATCACAGTGTAGTTGTCGAACAGTTCCTCTCAAGATGATGAAGCATCTCAATGAGTTGATGAACCAATCTGTTGAAAAATCTTCAAGCATTTCAATATGAACAGCTCCAGAGTACAGCAGTGAAAATCAAACCATATCTTTTGAATTCTTTGGGGGCTTTCTTTACAGTGAAAGGGCCAAAACAGTCCATGCAGCTGCATGTGAAAGGTGCTGAAACTTCAACACGTTCTTTAGGTAAGTCGGCCATTCGTTGACTCTCTGTCGGCTGTCTAAGTTTTCTGCAAATAACAAAAGCATGTGTCAATTTAGCAACCAGCTTACTCCCACCAATAACCCAGAAGCCATTTGCCCAAAGCTCCATTAAAGTGTGGCTTCGACCCTGATGGCATGTCTTGGTGTGGAAGTGTGACACAATCAGCTTGGGAATGTGTGTTAGATGGTAAGATGACTGGATGCAATCAGCTTGTTGAGTGACTGTCTGAGGCACAAAGACCTAGGGATGCATGATCGGCCGGGTTTTCTGCGCTATCCACAATGTGCCACTGACGAGGATCACTGTTATCCCTTATCAGCTGAACGTGGTTCACAACAAATATGTGGAATCTGCGAGCATCATTGTTAATATAACCCAGCAGCATTTGTAAATCTGTCTGAAAAACTTCATCAAATTTCATGTCAAGGTCACTTTTTAACATGACACTGACCTTTGTGGAAACTACCTCTGCTGTGAGTTCCAGCCTTGGAATACTTGTGACTTTTAAGGGTAAAACCCTTGCTTTTGCAATCACAAGGCTGCAATGGACTTTCTCTGTGTCATCTTTGAACCTGAGGTAAGAAGATGCACCTTATCGCACGCAGTTGGCATCAGAAAAATGGTGTAACTCTGCCCTGACAATGTTATGGAAGTCACGTGGATGGTAACATCTTGAAATTGAGACCTGTTTCTACTTCTGAAGACTATTTATCCACTCCTCCCACCGTGGCTTTATATCTCCTGGGAGTGGCTCATCCCATCCAATGCGTCTATGACACAGCGCATGAAGGATAAGCTTTCCCGTTAAGTTGAATGGAGCAATGAAGCCAAGTGGGTAATAAAGAGATGCAATGACAGACAGACAACCACGTCGGGTTGATGGCTGATCTTTCAAGCAGATGTTGAAGCTGAAAGTGTCCTTTATAATTGACCACTAAATGCCAAGTGCATGCTCTGATGGGGTTGGATCCAGTCCCAGATGTTCAGTAGTCGCTGCTCTTTCTGAGAGATCTAAGCAGGTGAGGGCTGCCACTTCATTTGAGTTGAATTTATGATGGCATAGGCCTCCTCTTTTGCACAACTCCTGTGACTCAGTGATGAGTTTCTGGGCTTCCACAACTGATGGGACGGTGACTAACCCGTCATCAAGGTAAAAGTTTTTCTCCACAAATGTTGATGCTAGTGGATAAATCCCCGCTAGTGGCGTGAGGGAAGTCTGGCCTTCCTTGCTAAAGCTACTGCCCCCGTAAGCGGAAGAAAATGGATGGATGGATTACTAATCAGTAAGTAATCAAACATTACTAAGTACTAAGTAATCAAGAAAGCATGGAGCAATCAAAACAATATGACGGTATAATATGTATTTACAAAGAACCTCATAATCGTCCAGAAATTCATACCTGAGAGGTTTAAGAATATCCTTCATAAGCGGGTTGTAATTTAGTCATGCAATAAAGTTAGACTAAGGAATATGAGTCATGGTCATCATTAAGGTTGTCGTTGTCATCCAAGCAGTCGGATTGAGGGAAAAGGTAAGGAAAGCAACAGTCAGTAGCGGGAGACATTGTCAGTGGGCCATCAGAGGTCACTCTTGAATAGTGGACAAATGTTGTGCTAACCATGCGAGAGACTAAAGATTTCACCAACGGGTCCAAGCAACAGGACATGAAAAAGTGAACAAGAAAAGCAACACAGACCATAAGTGCAAAGCGATACAGCCAAGCCTGCCATCCGAGTCCAGTGAACCAGCTCAAATCGAGAACCTCCTCGTGGGCAATGATATCACGGAGTATAGTGAGATTTTTAATGCCACTGGCTATAACACCTGTATCGCCAGCATTGTCAAGAATGTATGTGCAACAGGTTTGGTTTAAGAGGGTGCAAACAACACCCTGAGAAGCCAATATCAGATCAAGTGTCATGCAGTTTTGGAGGGCTAGTTCACGAATTGCATTAGTTTCCACACGGGAAGCCTCAAGAATGGTCTGGGTGGTGTTAATTAGGGTTTACACGATCAGGATTTTTGGGGCCGATCAGCGAGTTGAAAAAAACGTTAACAGATCACCGATCCAATCACAAGATGGAGGAATCTGTCTATTTAACTGACCTGTTCATTTACTGTATATACTTGTGTTCTTAATTGCTCAAAAAATTATATTTACAATAAATAATGTACAACCCCAATTTCAATAAAGTTTGGAAAAACAGAACATAAATAAAAACAGAATACAATGATTTGCAAATCATGTTCAACCTATATTTAATTGAATACACTACAAAGACAAGATATTTAATGTTGAAACTGATCAACTTTATTGTTTTTAGCAAATAATAAATAACTGAGAATTTTATGGCTGCAACATGTTCCAAAAAAGATGGTACAGGTGGCAAAAAAGACTGAGAAAGTTGAGGAATGCTCATCAAACACCCGTTTGGAACATCCCACAGGTGAACAGGCTAATTGGAAACAGGTGGGTGCCATGCATGGGTATAATAGGAGTTTCCCTGAATTGCTTTTTCATTCACAAGCAAAGATGGGGCGAGATTCACCTCTTTGTGAACAAATGCGTGAGAAAATAGTCAAACAGTTTAAGGACAATGTTCCTCAACGTACAATTGCAAGGAATTTAGGGATTTCATCATCTACAGTCCATAATATCATCAAAAGGTTCAGAGAATCTGGAGAAATCACTGCATGTAAGCGGCAAGGCCGAAAACCAACATTCAATTCCCGTGACCTTCGATCCCTCAGGCAGCACTGCATCAAAAACCGACATCAGTGTGTACAGTGTGCTCTTGTCAGAACGTGTATTCTAATCAGTCAGGTCAAACCAACATTACATGACAGAAATAATGGGTGCTAACTTACTGTAATTAAATTACTTTACCCACACCGAAACTTTTAGAGCATGTTTTCGACAGAACGGCGGCATGTTTACGTCCAACCGTGGTACCACTAGCTTGTTAGACTACATAACATTTTGTTGCCTGCTTGCGAGCCGTATCGTATTCAAATTACAGGGACATACCTCAAGCAAGCTTTCAACGAACGTCCTCTCCTGTCCTGGGCACCGGTGACCACCAACACACGTTTTTCCCCATTTTGTTCTTATAAACACTCAACGCGCTCCACTCTTGTTGTCGTCGCCACGGTAACGAGTGTATCCGGTCGCATTTGAGTTGACAAGATAAAGCCCAATGATCGTAAAAAACGGGATGCGGTGGTATCGGAGTACAAGATTTTATTGCAGTATTCTGACGTAGTGCAATCGTGAAAAAGCAAATTTGTCTTGTAGTCTGATACGTGTTGTTTGTCTCAGACATGTTGTCTCTTCCACACTGCCAACGTGTTTTTTTTAAATATCTTTATTGGCCGTCAGATATTTCCAATACTACATCAAAAGACGCGCGACAAGGCTAAAAATAAACTAGCTTTTGGATTCACATATCCTGTGCACGATGGCGACGCGGAGTAAATGTCTTTTGCGGAGCCGATCAATGACTTCATTGATTGGATCGGCGAATTATGACATTAAAGCCGATCAGCCGATCAGCATAAAATGCTAAATATCGTCTGATACCGATCAGCCCGATAAAATCGGTGTAAAGTCTAGTGTAAAACGAGAAAAGCAATAACTTAGAGTTTCATATTGCAACTTCAACTTGCCCACCCCAATTTGAGGAAATAGAGAGTACAATACTTTGGTACCTGTTCCCCAAACCTTGTGATCGGTGGAGACATCTGTGCCCCAAACTGGATCATCTTCTTTAAATTGGACCTGTCCAGGGTGTTGCAGACATAATGTATGACTGGTCTGTCAAAACAATAGGTGCGCATTGACCTGACCAATCGGGAACAAGTCTCGTGTAAACATTGTGTCCACAAAGCCAGTACATGCCTTCAAAAGGTAACGTGCCCAACTGGTTACGTGCTGACATATAGGGAAGAGAGGTTCTACCGAGAAGAGTTTGGGAATTGTTCAGAGAGGAGTTATGGACAAAGGTTGTGCATGGTACGGATATAGATTGGCAATAATATGTTGGTACCTTCCCAACAAACACACGCTGGCCAAATAGGGCATTGTTCATAGAAAAACAGTGGAATTACACTCTGGGGTGAATGTGAACCACTCCAGACAAAGGCACCATACCCGAATCATTAGTGGGTTTATCCATCCATTTTCTACCGCTTATCCGAGGTCGGGTCGTGGGGGCAGTAGCCTTAGCAGGGACGCCCAGACTTCCCTCTCCCCAGCCACTTCATCCAGCTCTTCCGGGGGGATCCAGAGGCATTCCCAGGAAACCATCAAAATGTTTGGTCACATTGACGTAGGGGAGAGGAGAACCGGTTTCAGCAATGACAGTTTGATTAAAAGGTACTGTGGATTGATACAATAAGTTAAGGTGCAAGGAAAGAATGATGACGAATTGGGATGTGGGGAAGGCACTACTTGTGGATTTGCAGCGCCATGTGGGATAAAAGAACAAACATAGCAGTTAGAACGATTTTGAGAGCGTGCCACATGAAGGGCATAAAGAAACCAAAAGAAATTCATACTTTATGAAGTTAATTTAGCAGAGGGAGTGTATCCAAAGAAGCTTGTCATAGTTTTCACATCTCGTAAGGTGCAAAATTCTGTCAACTTTCAAATTGGGAGCATCAATACACATTTTAATCACAATAACTATGGCAATTAATGCCAAACTACCGAGGGGTTTGACACCCCCAGGAGATGCCATCTTCTTCCTCATTTCTTCTGCTGAGTTATGCAAGTGTGTGCTGTGCGTGTGTGTGGTGTGTGTGCATGTCAGTTCAGATAATAGATGATTGGTCGTTGCTCGGCTTTTATGACCTATCTTCTCCTCCTCTATGACCTATCGACGTGCAATCAGTTACGAGCACTGATTTTAGCTGGAAGCAGAGGCGGAGCCAGAGGGGAGGCCAGGGTAGTACTGGACCCTCCTAAAATCTGATTGGAACCCCCATGTCCCCCCCAGATGATTGATATCTCACGGCACCGCACATGTTGTCGAAAGGAACCGTTTGCATTTTGAAATCAATGACGCCTTTTGACTGCTAAGTCTCTCCTGTACAGTGGTTGGTGCTATGTACCACAAATAGTTGTAATCTACATTTATTAGGAAAAGAAGAAGAATCGCCACAGAAGAAGAGGATTGGCCCAAGAGCCAGTTTACGTCACAACGTCATTCTAAAGTAAGTTTTAAATACAAGTTACATCTCATGGCCTCTCCAGATGACCAGTGTCAGCTTCCAACAGCCACTCCACATTAACGTCTCCATTTAATTCGGGTATCTGCTTATATTTACGTGTTTCTCCAGTGATTTTACAGGAATGAAACTAGCAAACAATCAGCCGGCTAGCTGTTTCCTGCTTAAAAGGAAATATAACATGAAAGGGGGGTTATCCTTAACATTTTGCTCTTTGTTATGTCTCTAAACTGATGGTATACTGATGTTTGTTAAAAAGCTTTAAAACTGACACCGCTAGTGTCAAAAGTGTTTTTTGTCTGCTACGCAGCATAATTTACTGCACAACAGGCTAGCTAAAAACACTTTTAAGACAAACTAGTGGTGTGCTTTCAAAGTTGAAAAAAGCATAAATACTGTAATTCAAGTGAATTCTGCCTTTATATTTCATAGTTTGATTTCTGAAACTTCACCAGTATCATCGGTTTAGCTTGTTTAAAATACAATGGGACAAAAATGTATTTAGTTAGCCACCAATTGTGCAAGTTCTCCCACTTAAAAAGATGAGCGAGGCCTGTAATTTTCGTCATAGGTTTATCTCACCTATACAAGACAAAATGAGAAAAAAAAAATCCAGAAAATCACATTGTCTGATTTTGAAATAATTTATTTGTAAATTATGGTGGAAAATAAGTATTTGGTCACCTACAAACAAGCAAGATTTCATCTCATCTCAATACTTTGTTATATACCTTTTGTTGGCAATGACAGAGGTCAAATGTTTTCTGTAAGTCTTCACAAGGTTTTGCACACACTGTTGCTGGTATTTTGGCCGCCTATTCCTCCATGCAGATCTCTTCAAGAGCAGTGATGTTTTGGAGCTGTCGCTGGGCAACATAGACTTTCAACTCCCTCCAAAGAATTTTTTATGGGGTTGCGATCTGGAGACTGGCTAGGCCACTCCAGGTCCTTGAAATGTTTCTTACAAAGCCACTCCTTTGTTACCCGGGCGGTGTGTTTGGGATTATTGTCATGCTGAAAGACCCAGCCACGTTTCATCTTCAATGACCTTGTGTGTGTGTGTGTGCGTGTGTGTGTGTGTATATATATATATATATATATATATATATATATATATACACACAAAACAAAAAATTCAGTTTGAACATTAAATATCTTGTCTTTGTAGTGTATTCAATTAAATATAGGTCGAACATGATTTGCAAATCATTGCATTCTGTTTTTATTTATGTTTAACACAACGTCCCAACTTCATTGGAATTGGGGTTGTGTGTATATATATATATACACACACAAACACAAACCATCAGGATAAATTTTTTTACCCTATTGTTTGTTTGTGTGTGTGTGTGTATGTATGTATGTATATATATATATATATATATATATATATACAAGCACACACACATACAAACAGGGTAAAAAAAAATAATCTTGATGGTTTGTAGGATTAGTAAACTGGAGCACATCTAATTTGAATGTCTGAAATAATAAAGCTCCATCCCAATTTATTTTTACGATATAAATTCATGTTCAGAAACTTAGTGTCGATGTACAGTATGTATGGGTTGTAGAATGCGTAATACTTATATAATTGAGGCCACCTAGTGTAATCCAATTAAATACTTAGCAGCATGTTCCACATTCACTCCTGCTTGTGACATCATAATGTTTTGTCTGTCTTGCCATGTGTTACCTGAAACAAGTTAAAACTCTTTTGGAACACTTTTAAACACTTGTGATTCAGCTGTGATAAATTAAAGTTTATATCTTGTAAAAACTATTCATGTTTGTGTTTGAGAATTTTCTGCTCTCGCCTGATCGAATGTTATGTCTATCTAGTTATTTTAAACGGACATTATCTAATCCAATTTAAATGCAGCAGGATACAATTTCAATAATTAGGCGAATTGAGGACAGGAAATATGGGACTGGGAGGGCCACAATGTGACTTCTTCAACAATCTCAAGAGAGGAATCAACAAAACAGTATATCCATCTATTCATTTTCTATACCGCTGAACCTCACTACCGTCTTGGGTGAGTTGAAGGCTGGACTCGTCGCCAGCCAATTGTACGGCATGTATAGACAAACAACCATTCACACTCACATTCACACCTATGGATAATTCTTAATAATAAATAAATCTGAAATTAACCTAATGCTTTTGAATGTGGGAGGAAGTCAAGAGTACTGCGGGAAACCCATGCAAGTATGGGGATTACATGCAAACTGCACACTGGAAGTCAAGCATTCAAATCCGCAACCTCAGAACTGTGAGGCAGATAAACTACAACCCTAATTCCAATGAAGTTGGGACGTTGTGTTAAACATAAATAAAAACAGAATACAATGATTTGCAAATCATGTTCAACCTATATTTAATTGAATACACTACAACGACAAGATATTTCATGTTCAAACTGATAAAAGTGATTGTTTTTAGCAAATAATCATTAATAATAATAATAATTAATTTTATGGCTGCAACACATTCCCAAAAAGCTGTGACAGCTGCCTGTCATTAAACGCAGCTGACATACATAGATTAACAAAGATATATTTCTGATTACTACTACGACGGATAATAATAATAATACAAAATATTCATCCATTCTCAACACCGCTTATGCTGGTTAGGATTGCGGGGTGCTGGAGTCTATCCCAGCTGACTTCAGACAAAAGGTACTGGTCGCCAGTCAGTCGCAGGGCACATATGAGTGGGAACTAAACCGACGCTGCCCACACCAAAGTCAGGCGAGTGTACCACTACACCATCAGTGACTAATACAAAATATGCGGGACAGAATACATTTTCTTAAGAGTCAACGTATACCGAACCGAAAACTGTCACCACAAAACTGAGATACAAACTGAACCGTGGATTTTGTGAACCATTCTACACCTAGTAGTAATATTTACCGTATATGGGTTGTGCTGTTGCATCATGCTGCTTTGAAGTGTTGCATGTGAGAATGGCAGTATGTGCATAAAAAGCATGAATGAACAGATGAGGCCAAATACTTAAGTTTCAAAGACCCAAGACAATAACTAACAGCACGTTACAACATGTACTCGCTGTCCTCAAGTTCTGAAGATTATCCCCCCCCCCCCTGATAATATCCCTGCCTCAGCTCTATTAACAGCTTTGTTTATGACCACTGCTGAAGAACTATATAAAGGACATGGCTAGTGTACATAGTGTAAGCGCAGAACAGGGAGTGCAAAAAGAAAGAGAAACTTCTCTTTGTTTTGCATCTTTTTATTCTCAAGCCTTCCAGACTGCTTCTCCTTTTGGATTCCAGCAAACCCCAAACTAACGTGCAGGTTAGGCTTCTCCTGGCACCACACATTATCTACTTCGTAATTCTAGTTTGCAGTCAGTTTAAATTTTATCACAGATAAATAATTGACCTTTCCCAGTTGATTTATAGTAGCGGGGCATAGGACTAATGACTAATCAAATGTAGCTTCTAGGTGAAACTTTGTATGTGGATGGTTTGATACATTGCATTAAAACCACGGTGCAGGATTTGGGTTTGACGAGTCACTCTTGGAAAAATGTTGCCTTTTACAACACTATTTAATTGAAATATAATAACGGCTGAATGGAAATGATTATTATCATGATGGAATGGAATTCAATGGAAATTAGTCAAATGTACATCACGATGGCATCGATGCTGAAATGACTGCAGCTGTTTACTCACACACTACTACTTTATTATAAAAAAAAAAACTTGCTCCGTTCATCAAGTGTTTTACTGTATTTGTTGGAAATAATGCAGCGAATTATTGGTTTCATAGAAATGAATGCAGCATCAGCAGAACCCAAGGGCGCCAATGCCAACCTTCCCAAGTCGAAGGAGAAAGAGACTAGACTGTTCAAGAGTAAGGCTCCCAAAGCTGGACAGAAGCGGTAAGTTAACAGTCACCAAAAATCAAGTCATAGTTCATTA
This sequence comes from Phyllopteryx taeniolatus, assembly GCF_024500385.1. Classification (NCBI taxonomy): domain Eukaryota; kingdom Metazoa; phylum Chordata; class Actinopteri; order Syngnathiformes; family Syngnathidae; genus Phyllopteryx; species Phyllopteryx taeniolatus. The sequence goes on along the minus strand of NC_084503.1, from coordinate 8,333,265 downwards.
CAATGTTACCTTTATGAATCAAACAATGGAATCCTCTACTTAGATTTGATGATATTCCTGGGATGGACGGCATCAGAGGTAAGCATCATAGGAATAAGGAATAAGTGAGACAACCCCCATCACTCTTTGAACAGTTATTTTCTTGCTTTTCTTTCTTATAGATGCTGAAGTCATCTGCCCTTGGGAGGGTTTTGGTGAAATGGAGCTGAGTGATCTGGCCCAGTTTGGCATCGTCTAGACCATATGTGTCAATCTTAAGGCCCGGGGACCAGTTGCGGCCCGCCACATCATTTTATGTGGCCCGCGAAAGCAAATCATGCTCGTCAACTTCCGTGATTTCTGCTGAAATCTGTACCCAAATTCCAAATTGTCATAATAATAAACAATAATGTTGAGATATTGCATTTTTCTGTTACCAAACCCTTCTTCTACAGTAACAAACAATACTTGAACAATCTATTATCCTTGTCTTCTGATTTCAAAACTAATTATCCCTCAATTTGTTGTGTAATGGTAATAATATGATTTGGTGATTAAATATTTATATGGTTTCACTGTTCTAATGGCCCTCTGAGGGAAATCATAATTACAATGCGGCCCGAGACAAAAATGAGTTTGACACCCCTGGTTGAGACGATGTGCCACTAAAATAGAGTTTATAATAGGTGGCTACGATCCAGCAGATTCAAAGCTCTTCTCTTTGACTGATGGACATTAGCTGATATCGGTTAGTGAGTGGGAACAGTTGATGCTCTGAGATGGAGGAAGCTTTTGTACACCAGTCCAGAAGATTAACTTTTCACATTCTGGGCCACTTGGTACAGCTGCAATTTTAAGTAAATCTCAAGATGTCTCTGTTGTGAGGTTGTTATCCTGTTTAGCCCAGTACTTGTAAAAGAGGGTGAAAAACACACTGTACTGCTGCTTGGGTTTAACTACATGGATAATAGTTGAACAACTGAGACAGCAACAGTATAGTCAAATCTTATCTATCCATCTATCCATCTATCTATCTATCTATCTATCTATCTATCGTTGAATGCTGTGTTTAATGAAATATGATAATAAAGTCATATTACTGTTTCATACATTTATTATTTGTTTTATGTTGATACTTAAATCATGTGATGTATGGAAGATGTTTCAAATGTTATGATAGGTTTACAACAAGTTATATACTGTACCAGTACAGTATTTCTTGAATTTGTTTTAGGGGTGGGACTCAATTTAAAAAAAAAAAAAAAAAAAAAAAAGTAAAACAAAAATATCAAATTAATTAATGGCTTTGACATTAATGAATGTTGTTTAATGGCATTTTAATTGTGAAACAATATTTGTCCTAAAAAGCATCACGGTTTAATTTAAATTGATTTTAGCTGACGACTGAATAAAATAATTGCCACAAGACAGGAATATTGTTAAATGCATTTCAATACAAAACAGTACATAAACTAATAGAATACCATGATTTGTTATGTGTAATATGTTCTCGTATATAATGTGCATCCCTAACGTCGACCCCAGAAAGCAGGAAAAGACTTCTACCTATGTACAACGCACACCAACACTGTCATATGTTCATATGCAAAAAGTTAGTGATTAAAGCAAAGCAAATTTATGTACAGTAAATAGTCCGTTTCATACACAAGGTAACTCAATGTACTTTCTATGATTAAAAGCATTTAAAAACAAAGAAAAAAATAAAAGCACAATTAAAACAGTGTACAGTGCAAGAAATATCATTTAAAACTGGAAATGCTCTTTAAAAAAAAGCATGAGAAAAAATAAGAGTTTTTAACCTGGATTTAAAAACATTCACTCTTGGCGTCAGTTCTGTTGGCAACTTATTCCATTTGTGTGCTGCAAAAGAGCTAAATGCTGCTTCACCATGTTTGCTTTGCACTCTGTGCTTCACTATTTGACCTGAGTCTGTCGATCTCAGTCCTACTGTGTTAATATTCCATTAGCATTTCTTTAATGTATTCAGGACCTAAACCATTTGGTGATTTCTAGACCAGTAGCAGAACTTTAAAATCTATTCTAAAGCTGACTTGGAGCCAGTGTAGACTTTACAATTGGAGTAATATGCTGTGAACTCTTTGTTCTGGTCAGAACCCGAGTTGCAGCATTCTGAATGAGCTGCGGGTGTTTAACTCATTCCCTGCCAATGCCGTACAAAGACGTCAATGGCCTTTTTTAACGGGCCTGTCGAGGGCAACAATGCCTTGAGGTGAACGTCACTTCCACAGATTGAAGAAGAGGAAGAAGAAGGAGGAGGAGACAATGAGAAGAGGCAACCATAATGGCTGAAAAGAGAGACGACAAAATGAAAAAAAATCTAAAAAAAAGATTTCGGTTATAGAAATTTATTGCGCCATGGCAAGAAAAATATTCCTGCAACCGACATGAATGACATCTTAGATCATACGGGGAAATAAAGGACGACACTCTGAACAAATCCATTTGCAGCAAAAGTATCACCGAAAATGCCGGGCCATATGGCGGGATGCTCTCAGCCGCTTGCTAGCTGATCGTCTGCTGCCCAGGATTTGATTAAATGGGATCCGGAATCGTCAGATGAGTGAACTCCCTCTGGATGCCCTGGAAGCAGCCGAGCTTCATCCCGAGGTCCAGAGACGAAGGTAACTCGTTTGCAGCTAGCGTTAGCTACATTTAGCGATCAAACAATTCCTCCTCCTCCTCTCCTTCAATCCTTGTTACATAAACATAATTTAGTACCACTAGTGCAAACAAAAAAGGTAATTGAAAGCTCTTTTTTTTCCACGTCCCACTACAGCAATTTCAACAATGTATTTTTTTATAGTAATAGTTATATTTCTCAACTGCACAGGTTGTGCTTCGAGCAGAAGTAGGGACTGGTTTCAAGGACAATGGCAAACATACAAGATCCCATTCACCGCCAACAAAGAACAAAATCCAGGTGTGGGTAAAACCTTGCTTGATTTTATGTGGAAGGTAATAAAAACCTGGACGACTGAGCAAACAGTAGAAGAGGAGGATAAGGAGGAAGAAAGTGCAAGTGTGGGAGCCCCATTTGTCCATGCAGTTTTGTCTAATGTAAATTCTGTACATAGTTATACTTATTTTTCTGTCAAAAGTACTTTCTCAGTGTTGTTTTATGTCCAGATGTTTGAGATTTTCACTAAAGAAAAACAATATTGGTGTCAAAGTCATTGTTCCGCTTGATCTTGGACTTGGTCTTTGATTTTTAAAGATAGTGACTCCAGGTATTTACTAACAGCACTCCTCTTTTCTTTATTGCCAAAAAGAATTATCTCGGTTTTGTTGTGGTTTAATTGAAAAAGGTTTTGGCAGTTATTTATCTGTTTTAGACAGTGACACAACACCTCAACTGAACTGCAGTCATCTGGAGACACTGCTAGATATAACTCTGAGTCATCTGCATAGCTATAATTGTCAAAATTAGTTCTGACAAAAGAATTTGACCCAAGGGTTACATATACAGGAGGGGTGACAGGAGAACTGACCCTTGAGGGACCCCATAGGTCATTGCCATTCGTTGAGATTGAACACTTCCAATGGTTACAAAATAACTCCTTTTCTCCAGGTTATCCACTTTTGATACATTTTATTAATAGTACTCAGAATCAGCTTTATTTGCAAAGTATGTCAAAAACACACAAGGAATTTGTCTCCGGTAGTTGGAGCCGCTCTAGTACGACAACGGACAGTCAATTGACAGAAAATACTTTTGAGAAAAAACGTCACTGAGCAATAAAGGTTTGCCAGTAATGTGGTAATCCCAGTACAATTATTGCAACCCCAATTCCAATGAAGTTGAGACGTTGTGTTAAACATAAATAAAAATAGATACAATGATTTGCAAATAATGTTCGACCTATATTTAATTTAATACACTACAACGACAAGATATTTAATGTTCAAACTGATTATCGTGATTGATTTTAGCAAATAATCATTTCCTTAGAATTTTACGGCTGCAACACGTTCCAAAAAAGGTAGGACAGGGTCGTGTTTACCCCTTCTTATCACCTTTTCTTTTAACAACATTCAATAAATGTTTGGGAATTGAGGAAACTAATTTTTTAAACTTTGTAAGTGGAATTCTTTCCCATTCTTGCTTGATGTACAGCTTCAGCTGTTCAACAGTCCAGGGTCTCCATTGCCGTATTTTACGCTTCATAATGCGTGACACATTTTCAATGAGAAACAGGTCTGGACTGCAGGCAGGCCAGTCTAGTACCCGCACTCTTTCACTACGAAGCCACGTATTGTAACACATGCAGAATGTGGTTTGGCATTGTCTTGCTGAAATAAGCAGGGGCGTCCACGAAAAAGATGTTGCTTGGATGGAAGCACATGTTTCTCCAAGACCTGTATATACCTTTCAGCATTAATGGTGCCTTCACAGATGTGTAAGTTACCCATGCTATTGGCACTAACACAGCCCCATACCATCACAGATGCTGGCTTTTGAATTTTGCGTCCATAACAGTCCGGATGGTCCTTTTCCTCTTTGGCCCGGAGGACACGACGTCCACAATTTCCAAAAACAATTTGAAATGTGGACTCGTCGGACCACAGAACACTTTTCCACTTTGCATCAGTCCATCTTAGATGAGCTCGGGCCCAGAGAAGTCGGCGGCGTTTCTGGGTGTTGTTGATAAATGGCTTTTGCTTTGCATAGTAGAGTTTCAAGTTGCACTTATGCCGAACTGTATTTACTGACATTGGTTTTCTAAAGTTTTCCTGATATCCTTTACACATTGATGTCGGTTTTTGATGCAGTGCCCCCTGAGGGATCAAAGGTCACGGGCATTCAAAGTTGGTTTTCGGCCTTTCCGCTTACATGCAGTGATTTCTCCAGATTCTCTGAACCTTTTGATGATATTATGGACCGTAGATGATGAAATCCCTAAATCTCTTGAAATTGTACGTTGAGGAATATTGTCCTTAAACTGTTAGACTATTTTCTCACGCACTTGTTCAAAAAGAGGTGAACCTCGCCCCATCTTTGCTTGTGAATGACTGAGCAATTCAGGGAAGCTCCTTTTATACCCAATCATTGCACCCACCTGTTCCCAATTAGCCTGTTCGCTTGTGGGATGTTCCAAACAGGTGTTTGATGAGCATTTATCAACTTTCTCAGTCTTTTTTGCCACCTGTCCCAACTTTTTTGAAACGTGGAATTGTTGGCCTTAATTCTAAGTGGCATGTGTGGAGAAAACCAGGCACAGCACATTACCTGTCCAATGCAGTCCCAACAGTGAAGCATGGTGGTGGCAGCATTATGCTGTGGGGGTGTTTTTTCAGCTGCAGGTGCAGGGAGACTGGTTGCAATTGAAGAAAAGATGAATGCGGCAAAGTACAGGGATATCAGAGAGGAAAACCTTCTCCAGAGTGCTCAGAACCACAGACTGGGCCGAAGGTTCACCTTCAAAAAAGACAATGACCCTAGGCACGCAGCTAAAATGACGAAGGAGTGGCTTCAGAACAACTCCGTGACTGTTCTTGAATGGCCCAGCCAGAGTCCTGACTTTAACCCAATTGAGCATCTCTGCAGAGACCTTAAAATGGCTGCCCACCAACGTTCACCATCCAACCTGACAGAACTGGAGAGGATCTGCAAGGAGGAATGGCAAATGATCCCCAAATCCAGGTGTGAAAAACTTGTTGCATCATTCCCAAAAAGACTCATGGCTGTATTAGCTCAAAAGGGTGCTTCTACTAAATACTGAGCAAAGGGTCTGCATACTTATGGCTGTTTGATATTTCTGTTTTTCATTTTTAATAAATCTGCAAAAATTAAACAATTCCTTTCTTTTTTCTGTCAATATGGGGTGCTGTGTGTACATTAATGTGGGGGGAAAATGAACTTAAATGATTTTAGCAAATGGCTGGAATATAACAAAGAATGGGGGTCTGAATACTTTCTGTACCCACTGTAAAGGACAACTCATTTGTTCGGATAGAAAGTAAAACAAAATAAATAATGGCTCTTTTTTTTCAAGTTTTACTTCACAAATATATGAATAAATTATATAAAATAAAGTTCTAAATAATACCACTTCTTTAGAAAATCCATGTTAAAATAAATATCTCTTACTATCTTTACAGGTTAATAATAATAATAAATAATAAAACATCAGCCACACAAGGATACTAATTTCACAAACAAATGTCACTTCAGTCTTCAGTTCTTCTTCATCCTGCTTTTCTTTTTTTCATCTTCCTTGTGTGCCCATCCATGCTTTGCGGTAGAGTTGATCTTTCCCAGCAGTTTTCGGTTGCTCAACATATAATTATAAAAGTCTTTGCAAGAAGTGTCTTTGAAATTGTATTGCACAAATAGAATATTATAATGGGCTAGCTAATTTTGTGCAATTATGCACATCAGATGACTGATTGGTTTCACCTTGGAATTTGTATGGAAATTATATGCCTCTTTTTATCTTGCACTGTTAGACGCGTGTGCCATTAGCAATGATGTCTTGCTGAGATCTGTTTTTTTGTTTTTTTAAATCACCTTTTTTGCAATTCAGTGCCACCCACTCAGATGTCTCGAAAAAAGCGGCAATGGGTGTGGGGTCTTCATTCTCATGGCATTGCTAGTTGTCTTATTTTAAGTAGGCTATGTGAGTACTGTATAATGTGGTCACTCAATAGCTTGCAAGGTGTTACATACTGCATATCATATATTCCATTCCATATTTGCGGTAGGTCTCAGTCATTGAAACACCATGCCACAAGTCGAATCTGGGTCAGATTTTGTGAAATGGGTTTGGACAGACTGACGGTTTTTCTGTTTTTTTACAGTATACATTTTATATTCTGCTGGGGGGAGATTTTGACTTCACAATGGTAAGTACAAAGAAAGTGGCTAAAATCATCACAGTGCACTGTTTGTTATGGAACAGTCTTCAGTGTTAGTAATATTGCATATTTTCAGAATGACAGACACAATTAGGAGATGGTGGTGTGTGTTGCTTGTGGCCTGTCATTCAGTTGTCGAGTGTGTTGTATGCATGTAAACAATCATTTCATTATCGCATCACATTTATACTTACAACATGAAAGTGTCTTATAAAATGAGAAATATAATGCATTTTTGATAATAGTATCATCGTTCCTAATCTCTAACCTGATTTAAGAAAATATTTGCCTTAAAGGTGTGCACAGAAACGGCAATCTGAAGATTTCACTGTTGGAATCACATTTACAGTCATTAGTTAAAAGAATTAATAAATAGAAAAGAAACATTATGACCTGTATGGTAATGTTGCTCTTATTATTGTTCCATCTTCTGTCAAGACTACAGTACAACTCCCACTTTATATGCACATTGTACTGACATAAGTGTATGAGTAAAGGATGGGTTATTTATGGCCTGTTTTTTTATATTATGTTATGTTTATGTTTTTATATTTCACCCGGCCCCCCTCTGGAGCCAGGCCTGGAGGTGGGCTCAAAGACAAGCGCCTGGTGGCCGGGCCTACACCCATAGAGCCCTGCCGGGCACAGCCCGAAAGGGTAACGTGGGTCCCCCTTCCCATGGGCTCACCACCTGTTGGAGGGGCCATAGGAGTCAGATGCATTGTGAGCTGGGCGGTGGCCGGAGGCGGGGACCTTGGCGTTCCGATCCCTGGCTACAGAAGCTGGCTCGAGGGACGTGGAATGTAACCTTCTCTGGCAGGAAGGAGCCCGAGTTGGTGTGTGAGGTTGAGACGTTCCGACTAGATATAGTCAGGCCTCCACACACAGCTTGGGCTCTGGTTCCAGTCCTCTTGAGAGGGGTTGGACTCTCTTCCACTCTGGAGCTGCCCATGGTGAGAGGCTCCGAGTAGTTGTGGGTATACTTATTGCCCCCCGGCTCAGCGCCTGTACATTGGGGTTCACCCCGGTGGATGAGAGGGTACCCTCCCTCCGCCTTCGGGTGGGGGGACGGGTCCTGACTGTTGTTTCTGCCTAAGCATGAAACAGCAGTTCAGATACCCACCCTTTTTGGAGTCCCTGGAGGGGGTGCTGGAGCGCGCTCCAGCCGGGGACTCCATTATTCTGCTGGGGAACTTCAATGCTCACGTGGGCAATGACAGTGAGACCTGGAAGGGCGTGATTGGGAGGAACGGCCCCCCGATCAGAACCTGAGTGGTGTTCTGTTATTGGACTTCTGCGCTCACCACAGATTGTCCATAATGACCACCATGTTCAAGCATAAGGGTGTCCACACATGCACTTGGCACCAGGACACCCTAGGTTGCAGTTTGATGATTGAGTTTGTGGTCATGTCATCGGACTTGCAGCCGCATGTCTTGGACACTCAGGTGAAGAGAGGGGTGGAGCTGTCAACTGATCACCACCTGGGGGAAGATGCCGCTCTGACCTTCCAGGCATATTGTTAGGGTCTGCTGGGAATGTCTGGCAGAATGCCCTGTCAGAAGTAGTTTCAACTCCCACCTTCGGCAGAACTTCACCCACGTCTCGGGAGAGGCGGGGGACATTGAGTCCGAGTTGACCATGTTCCGCCCCTCCATTGGCAAGGTGGCCGACAGCAGCTGTGGCCCTAAGGTAGTCGGTGCCTGTTGTGGCGGCAATCCCGAACCCGTTGGTGAACACCAGCGGTGACGGATGCCGTCAAGCTGAAGAGGGAGTCTTATCAGGCCTTTTTGGCCTGAGGGACTCCTGAGGCAGCTGCTGAGTACCGGCTGGTCAAACAGAATGCAGCTTTGGTGATCGCTGAGGCAAAAGCTCGGCCATAGGAGGAGTTTGGTGAGGCCATGGAGAACGACTTCCGGACGGGTTCAAGGAAATTCTGGTCCACCATCAGGCATCTCAGGAGGGGGAGGCAGTGCACCAGCAACACTGTGTATAGTGAGGATGGGGCACTGCTGACTCTGACTCAGGACCTCGTGAGTCGGTGGGGAGAAGACTTTGAAGACCTCCTCAATTCCACCGACACGCCTTCCCATAAAGAAGCAGAGTCTGGCGTCTCTGAGGCGGGCTCTCCTACCTCTGGGGTTGAGGTCACTGAGGTGGTTAAAAAGCTCCTCGGTGGCAAGGCCTCTGGGGTGGATGATATTCACCAGGATGGAGGAGTTCAAGTATCTTGTGGTCTTCTTCACGAGTGAGGGAAGAATGGAACGGGAGATCGACAGGCGGATCGGTGCAGCGTCTGCAGTGATGCAGAGTTTGTATCGGTCCGTTGTGGTGAAGAAGGAGCTAAGTCGAAAGGCGAAGCTCTCAATGTACCGGTCGATCTACCTTCCTACCCTCGCCTATGGTCACGAGCTGTGGGTCCCGGATACAAGTGGCCGAAATGAGTTTCCTCTGAAGGGTGTCCAGGCTCTCCCTTAGAAATAGGGTGAGAAGCTCGGTCATCCGGGAGGATCTCAGAGTAGAGCCAGATGAAGTGGCTCGGGCATCTGTTTAGGATGCCTCCAAGATGCCTCCCTGGTGAGGCCTGGTGTTCCGGGCACGTCCGGGTGAACTGCTGTCTTGCATACTAGCCTATTGTCAAAATGTTACTAACTGTGCATGTAATATTAATGCTCTCATGAACGGATGGAGACTGGACCCAAGAGCAGACGGAGGCTGAGCGGTTGTGATGAACAGTTTATTGAAAAAGGGAAATGTAGAAATGTAGGTCCTTGAGGTGCGCTGGCGTGTGGTGGAGGCAGGGAATGCATGGCAGGTGGTGACGAGGACAGGCGGCTGGCTTGGCGGGGTGGTGGTAGTAATTCACTTGGCAAAGAAACATGGAGGGAACACTGAGGACAAGGAGAGACACAGAGGTCAGAAAGGAGACGAGGAATTGTGTAGCTGATGTGCAAAGCGCCACCCCGGCTCCACCCGTAGTACTGGAGGATGGCTCATGACAAATGGACTCTCAAAATTATCCATCCATCCATTTTCTGAGCCGCTTCTCCTCACTAGGGTCGCGGGCGTGCTGGAGCCTATCCCAGCTGTCATCGGGCAGGAGGCGGGGTACACCCTGAACTGGTTGCTAGCCAATCGCAGGGCACATACAAACAAACAACCATTCGCACTCACAGTCACACCTACGGTCAATTTAGAGTCTCCAATTAATGCATGTTTTTGGGATGTGGGAGGAAACCGGAGTGCCCTGAGAAAACCCACGCAGGCACGGGGAGAACATGCAAACTCCACACAGGCGGGGCCGGGGATTTGAACCCCGGTCCTCAGAACTGTGAGGCAGATGTGCTAACCAGTTGCTCACCATGCCGCCAATGGATTAATATGTCAGTATTTATTCATTTATTTTAATATGTATTTAATTATTTCAATATTTATTTGAACAATCTGTTGGCAGTGAAAATGCAACCAATAGACATCCATCCATCCGTCCATTTTCCGTGACGCTTGTCCTCACTAGGGTCTCAGGCGTGCTTGCGCCTATTCCAGCTGACTCTGGGCGAGAGGCAGGGTACACCCTGAACTGGTTGCCAATTGCACAACACTCACATTCACACCTACGGGCAATTTGGAGTCTTCTATTAACCTACCGTGCATGTTTTGGGGATGTGGGAGGAAACCGGAGCACCCGGAGAAAAAACACGCAGACACGGGGAGAACATGCAAACTCAGAGAGGCAAGGCCTGATTTGAGCCAATGACCTTGGAATGGTGTGCCAGATGCTCTAGACATTTTGAAGCAAAATTATTTCATATTTTGCGGATTTTTCCCAAGAGTTGTCATTTTAAAGCTGGGATGGTGTAGAAACAGGTGAGAAACTCAATGCCATATTGTTTTTGTGGCAAAAGGAGCAAGTTAACATCAGTGTTCTTGAAACTAGACAACCAACCTCGTTACCCATACAAAAACTAAGGCAAACATTGCCATTTACAGGTGAAAAAGCACGTTTGCAAATTTATGGTGGAACACAGTTGAATACACTTGGGTGTGACCGTGGATCCAACTTTAGTTTCCATGGACTGTATGCCTCAGCAAACATATGCTCCTTCTTGACCTCATTCAGTCCACTTATACTTCCAGTGTTGGA
>NC_084503.1:8300563-8314725 GCF_024500385.1 Phyllopteryx taeniolatus | reverse complement strand
TTTTTTATGGACGATTTTAGATGTCTCGCCTTCAAAAAGATGACTCGGCATCATCCGATGGAAGGGCGCCTGGACCAAGGACGTGATCGGATGTGGTCGGGGACGTGACAGGTGTTGGTCCAATGTTTTGTGTTGTGTCTTATTGTTTAGAACATTATGTCTGGGAAAAACCCTCCTATTTTCAAATAAATGCAGGAGCGACGGGAGAGATTGTTTAGAGCGTGTTGAGACGCTGTGATCTGAACAATCTCCCATACGCCCTCCTCATGAGAATAAGAAACCAGTGTCTTCATTCCTTTTGTGTCTATTTTTTATAATGTTGGGTAAGATAAATCCAACATTAAATTGGTCCTTCGAGCCGGATGTCAACACACCCGAGGATTCCAGTTGTGGAGCCGACTTCCAGTTAAGAGACCGTGGCCACGGCAAGTAAGACCCTTTTACGGGACTGGTCTTCGTCCTCCTCAACTGGGATCTGAAGGTTGACGACAATCCACAGGATTGAAGACGACTGGTGAGTTAAATTTAAATTTTTTTTTTAGGAAAAAGGACGCCGGAGTCCACAAATTCCGCGAGGACGGCGGAGTCCTGTACGTACTTAAATTCCGTGTTTAATAAACCTTGTGTAATACTAGTCACTGGCAAGTAATGAGGGACGGCGGAGTCCGATATATTCTGCGAGGACGGCGGAGTCCTGTACGTACTTAAATTCCGTGTTTAATGAATAAAGAAACTAGGAAAGTTTCGTGGCGTCGTAGTTAAATTCCGTATAGGACGGCGGAGTCCTCTAATGAGCTGTTGACAGACGTAGTTAAATTCCGTATGGGACGGCGGAGTCCTCTGACGAGCCAGTGTGAATGAAAACTGTTTGAATGAGAGTGTAAATGGGAAATGGGAAACCACTAGGTTTTTCATTCCATACCAAAACAGTGGGAAAGTAAACGGTGGACTTTTGTGGATGCAAAGGCAAGAATTCTCCACTCGAAAGAGTTGAAGTGAGAATTACCACAGAAAGTAAATTTGAATCACCGTCCTACTGAAAAAAAAAAAAGAGTGTTCTAGACTACCCTAGGTAGTATTACACTGAACCAAATTCTTTCAAATGGGGAAAGGAAGTAGTAAAATAAAAAACAGGAATACACTGCAGTGTAAAGGTTGGAGGTTCATTAAATTAAATTTAAAAGAAAAAAAAAAAACAGGATCCTGATAAAATGTAATATTTAGAGACAGGGATAACCGAACACTGCTTTAATGGTTGGTTAAATACACAAAAAATAGCCGCGTTGCAGGAATCAAATTATATAAAAAATAAAAGACAAACCACCGTTAAACATGGGAAAGGCCCTGTTGTCTGCAGCCTTGCAGCTTATCACAAAAATAGAAGATAAAAAAGAATGTGATGAGCTGCAGTAATACAGAGAGCAGCATTCACATTTGAGAAAAAAAAAAAAATATATATACATTTACTAGATTACCGCAAGGTTACTGTGAAAGTCCAACTATTTATTCACAAGTTATGACAACACGCATGTCTTCTGGCATCTACAGATGGAGAGACATGCAAAGATTCATTGACCTTACTGCATCATCTAACAGAAGAGGGACATAAAGTTAACAAAAATAAATTGCAATGATGTAAAAGACAAGTTAAATATCTAGGCCATAATTTAAGTATAGGAGGAAAGACTATATTCGAAGACAGGAGAGCTATAGTCTTAAAAAAATCCTAAACCACAGACGAAGAAACATAATAATCATTTTTAGGTCTGACAAATTATTGTAGAGCATGGATTCCAAACTATGCAGAAATTGTTGCACCATTGTCAAAATGAATGTATGAAAACAACCTTAAAATGACATCACCTGTTTAATGGAGTACAGAGGCAGAAAAGGCCTTCTGTGACATGAAACAACATTTGGTGTCCAGTGCTGCGCTAGGCCTTCCAAATTTAATGAGAAAACATTCATTCAAATGGTAGATTGTAAAAGCTATTGCATGACCTCCGTACTTGCACAACAATACGGTGATAAGCTAAGACCAATAGCTTATTTTTCAACTAGAGAGCAGTTCACCCTAAAGGTCCCACATACAGTGTCTGCTCTCACAACCTTAAATCCAGCCACACTAATACCCTTACTTGATGAAGGCACGCAGCATGATTATAGGGAATTGTGCTGAACAAGCTGCTGAATTAGTAGCATTAACCGAGGCATGCAAACTAATGATAAATAAAGATGGTACAATCTATACTGATAGCCAATATGAGTATTCCACAACAAGAACGCAATTATTGGGAAAAACAAAGGGCAAAACTACAAAATGAAATTTACATTAGCACAGAAAAAAAATAAATAAAAAAAACTATTCAAATGGGCTGCTATATTGAGCCATGCTGTGTCACATGTCTCAACCGGAGGGATGGTGGCACAGATAGATTGACACTTTACAGCCCTAAAAAAAAATAGCAGAAAGAAACACATGGGTTCATTTAACACACTGTAAAAGAGTCATTTCAGCTGAGTACTCAAATAGGGAAGGTGAGCAAAAGTCTGATAACGGAGCGGGAGCAGATGTGTAGATTCTGAAAACGCTTGCTGGTCAGTGAAGAAAAAAGACACCAACCCTTTTAGTGAGAACTCAGCAGAAAGGCACACCCACGTTGGTTATGAGATTCGATAAGTTGTTACGTAGCAACTTTGGCTACTATGGTGTTGGTTTTGTTTTTGTGGTACATGGGACGTCCCACCCTCAATGATAAAACCCATTTTTTGGATAGAAAATCACCTACCAACTGGACCAATATGACAAACCCAATAATAAAAAAATTTGAATCATTAACTCGTGTCAAAAGGAGTACAGTTGATGATCAGAACTGTGGGCATGGCCTCCAAACGCGGCAAAACGGTTTCATATTTTGTGCCCCCCAAAATCAAGCTGCTTTAATCATAATTCCATATGCGGCTCTCACCAATGATGCTCAAGAGAATGGGTAAAATTGGGGATTTGGATATGACTGGTATGCAACTATAGGCTTTGTTTGGATGGGAACACCTCATTGGTGAAACAGGTTATGATTGGTCCAGTTGGTCAAAAAAAAACAGCAAAAGAACATAGAAAGAAGTTTAACCTAAGCAAAACGGCCCATAGTTTAATATTGAAATACGAATCAAATCACCCAATGTGTTTGATAGTGAGCTTGTGGGCCTATTCTGGTGGAAAAGATCCCCACTTCCAAGTAGTATTGTGTTATAGGAACCGTGTTAAACCAAAAATGCCATTGAAAACTTCAAAGAAAGGTGGACAAATTTTAATTTAATTTTAACAACATAACTACTGATGATTGGTTCCTTGTTGTCACAGGAGTTTCAGGACAAAATAACAATTGGTTACTATTGATGGAACAAGCAGCAAATGTAGCGAGAAAAGATTGTGTTGTTTGCATGAGTCCTAGGCCTTTGTTGCGCATAGTTCCGGCATAATTATCACAAGATTGTATTATTCCATTTGCAGACTGATTGAGGAGCATCTGCAACATTTGCACAACCATTGTCCCAGATTATCGCACTAGTCGTCACTTTAAACCGCATACACTCCTTGAAGTCTCAGCGCCCTTTGCACAACGGTCATTGCACCGGACTATTGCGATATTAGTCATTCAAACTGCTGCTAGAGGACTGCATCTTTTTGCACAATTGTTTTCTGTCAATGTCTTTATGTCTCCAAAGTGTTCTGTAAATTGACTGTCTGTTGTACTAGAGCGGCTCCAACTACCGGAGACAAATTCCTTGTGTGTTTTGGACATACTTGACAAAAAAGAGATTTATCCTGGCAGAGGCAAAATTATCCAACATAAAACATACATCGACGCCATAGGTGTTCCTCGTGGGGTTCCTAATCAATACAAATTAGCTGACCAAGTTGCAGGAGGATTCGAATACTTCATATGCTGTTGGTGTACGATTAATAAAAATGTTGATGGGATAAACTATATCCACTTCAATGTACAGAGATTAGGAAATTGCACTCAGAGTGGGTTGGAAGCTGTGCACGAGCAGCTCAAGGACGTTCCAAAGACCGCATAGCTGTCGACATGCTCCTCGCAAGAGAGGGAGGTGTTTGCGGTATGTTTGGAGAACAAACAATACTGCTTCAGATGGCAGCTTGACCAGAGCCATCGATGGTCTACGGACCCTCAATCAACACTCCTTGTGGAACAGCTGAATGGACGTTTTTGGTAAATATAAAACCCTAATTTCACCAATATTGATATCAATTGCTGTTTTTGCAGCCATTCTGACATTGTGTGGATGTTGTTGTATCCCATGCATTCGGGCATTAATCAGTAAATTAATCACCACAGCCATAACCCACATGGAACCGTATGGAGCAGATTTATCCTTTATTGGAGGTTGATAATAATGACGATGATGATGATGATGATGTTGTTTTACCTGATTTGTTTCCTGATCCAGGTGACTACGATGTTTAAACTACAACATTCATGTATGACAAGTTGACTCTGAGTGTAAATGTATTTGTTTCATAAAAATGATTCTACAGTTAAAAATCGAAATGAAGTGACTGTAAGATGATATGAGAATTTGTGCAAATACATGATAAACAGGAGGGAAATGTTAAATATATTCTAGAAGTTATCATTTATTTGCTTAGCTTGCATTAGTATTATGGACGATTTTAGATGTCTCGCTTTCAAAAAGATGACTCAGCATCATCCGATGGAAGGGCGCCTGGACCAAGGACGTGATCGGATGTGGTCGGGGACGTGACAGGTGTTGGTCCAATGTGTTGTGTCTTATTACTTAGAATACTATGTCTGGGAAAACCCCTCTTATTATCAAATATTTTGTGTTGTGTCTTATTGCTTAGAACATTATGATTTGTAAATCCCTCCTATTTCAAATAAATACAGGAGCGAGGGGGGGGGGATTGTTTAGAGCGTGTTGAGAGGCTGTGATCTGAACAATCTCCCATACGCCCTCCTCATGAGAAAAAGAAACCAGCGTCTTCATTCCTTTTGTGTCTATTATAATGTTGGGTAAGATAAATCCAACAGATCGCCTCATATTATTTTATATATATATACAAATTCATTAATAACATCTTTCAATGCAGCCCTATAGGGGGCACAAGTCAGTGCAAACTGTAGGCCGGTCCCAAGCCCGGATAAATGCAGAGGGTTGCGTCAGGAAGGGCATCCGGCTTAAAACCTTGCCAAACAAATATGAGCGTTCATCCAAAGAATTCCATACCGGATCGGTCGTGGCCCGGGTTAACAACGTCCGCCACCGGCGCCGTCAACCTGCAGGGCGCTGTTGGAAATTCAGCTACTGTGGGTCGAAGTCGAAGTCAAAGAAGAAGAAGAAGAAGAGGTGGAAAGCGGGTTCTTCGGCAGAAAGAGAAGAGGAAAACACAGAGCCTAGAACTGAATGTGGGGACTTTGAATGTTGGGACTATGACAGGAAAATCTCGGGAGTTGGTTGACATGATGATTAGGAGAAAGGTTGATATATTGTGTGTCCAGGAGACCAGGTGGAAAGGCAGTAAGGCTAGAAGTTTAGGGGGAGGGTTTAAATTATTTTACCATGGTGTAGATGGGAAGAGAAATGGAGTCGGGGTTATTTTAAAAGAAGAGTTGGCTAAGAATGTCTTGGAGGTGAAAAGAGTATCAGATCGAGTGATGAGGCTGAAATTTGAAATTGAGGGTGTTATGTGTAATGTGATTAGTGGCTATGCCCCACAGGTAGGATGTGACCTAGAGGTGAAAGAGAAATTCTGGAAGAAGCTAGACGAAGTAGTTCTGAGCATCCCAGACAGAGAGAGAGTCGTAATTGGTGCAGATTGTAATGGACATGTTGGTGAAGGTAATAAGGGTGATGAAGAAGTGATGGGTAAGTACGGTATCCAGGAAAGGAACTTGGAGGGACAGATGGTGGTAGACTTTGCAACAAGGATGCAAATGGCTGTAGTGAACACTTTTTTCCAGAAGAGGCACGAACATAGGGTGACCTACAAGAGCGGAGGTAGAAGCACACAGGTGGATTACATCTTGTGCAGACGATGTAATCTGAAGGAGGTTACCAACTGTAAGGTAGTGGTAGGGGAGAGTGTGGCTAGACAGCATAGGATGGTGGTGTGTAAGATGACTCTGCAGCAGGTTAGGGTGATTAAGGATAGAGATGGAAATATGTTGTCTGGTGCCAGCAGTGTGCTAGGTAGATGGAAAGAATACTTCGAGGAGTTGATGAATGAGGAAAATGATAGAGAAGGGAGAGTAGAAGAGGCAAGTGTGGTGGACCAGGAAGTGGCAATGATTAGTAAGGGGGAAGTTAGAAAGGCATTAAAGAGAATGAAAAATGGAAAGGCAGTTGGTCCTGATGACATTCCTGTGGAGGTATGGAACCATCTAGGAGAGGTGGCTTTGGAGTTTTTGACCAGCTTGTTCAATAGAATTCTAGTGCGTGAGAAGATGCCTGAGGAATGGAGGAAAAGTGTACTGGTGCCCATTTTTAAGAACAAAGGTGATGTGCAGAGCTGTGGCAACTATAGAGAAATAAAGTTGATGAGCCACACAATGCAGTTATGGGAAAGAGTAGTGGAGGCTAGACTCAGGACAGAAGTGAGTATTTGCGAGCAACAGTATGGTTTCATGCCTAGAAAGAGTACCACAGATGCATTATTTGCCTTGAGGATGTTGATGGAAAAGTACAGAGAAGGTCAGAAGGAGCTACATTGTGTCTTTGTAGATCTAGAGAAAGCCTATGTGCAGCAGGTTAGGGTGATTAAGGATAGAGATGGAAATATGTTGTCTGGTGCCAGCAGTGTGCTAGGTAGATGGAAAGAATACTTCGAGGAGTTGATGAATGAGGAAAATGATAGAGAAGGGAGAGTAGAAGAGGCAAGAGTGGTGGACCAGGAAGTGGCAATGATTAGTAAGGGGGAAGTTAGAAAGGCATTAAAGAGAATGAAAAATGGAAAGGCAGTTGGTCCTGATGACATTCCTGTGGAGGTATGGAACCATCTAGGAGAGGTGGCTTTGGAGTTTTTGACCAGCTTGTTCAATAGAATTCTAGTGCGTGAGAAGATGCCTGAGGAATGGAGGAAAAGTGTACTGGTGCCCATTTTTAAGAACAAAGGTGATGTGCAGAGCTGTGGCAACTATAGAGAAATAAAGTTGATGAGCCACACAATGCAGTTATGGGAAAGAGTAGTGGAGGCTAGACTCAGGACAGAAGTGAGTATTTGCGAGCAACAGTATGGTTTCATGCCTAGAAAGAGTACCACAGATGCATTATTTGCCTTGAGGATGTTGATGGAAAAGTACAGAGAAGGTCAGAAGGAGCTACATTGTGTCTTTGTAGATCTAGAGAAAGCCTATGACAGAGTACCCAGAGAGGAACTGTGGTACTGCATGCAGAAGTCTGGAGTGGCAGAGAAGTATGTTAGAATAATACAGGACATGTACGAGGGCATCAGAACAGCGGTGAGGTGTGCTGTCGGTGTGACAGAAGAATTTAAGGTGGACGTGGGACTGCATCAGGGATCAGCCCTGAGCCCCTTCCTTTTTGCAGTGGTGATGGATAGGCTGACAGATGAGGTTAGACTGGAATCCCCGTGGACCATGATGTTTGCAGATGACATTGTGATCTGCAGTGAAAGCAGGGAGCAGCTGGAGGAACAGTTAGAAAGATGGAGGCATGCACTGGAAAGAAGAGGAATGAAGATTAGCCGAAGTAAAACAGAATATATGTGCATGAATGAGAGGGGTGGTGGGGGAAGAATGAGGCTACAGGGAGAAGAGATGGCAAGGGTAGAGGACTTTAAATACTTGGGGTCAACCGTCCAGAGCAATGGTGAGTGTGGTCAGGAAGTGAAGAAACGGGTCCAAGCAGGTTGGAACGGGTGGAGGAAGGTGTCAGGTGTGTTATGTGACAGAAGAGTCTCTGCTAGGATGAAGGGCAAAGTTTATAAAACAGTGGTGAGGCCAGCCATGATGTATGGATTGGAGACAGTGGCACTGAAGAGAAAACAGGAAGCAGAGCTGGAGGTGGCGGAAATGAAGATGTTGAGGTTCGCTCTCGGAGTGACCAGGTTGGATAAAATTAGAAATGAGCTCATCAGAGGGACAGCCAAGGTTCGATGTTTTGGAGACAAAGTTAGAGAGAGCAGACTTCAATGGTTTGGACACGTCCAGAGGAGAGAGAGTGAGTATATTGGTAGAAGGATGATGAGGATGGAGCTGCCAGGCAAGAGAGCTAGAGGAAGACCAAAGAGAAGGTTGATGGATGTCGTGAGGGAAGACATGTTGGCAGTTGGTGTTCGAGAGGAGGATGCAGGAGATAGGCTCTCATGGAAAAGGATGACACGCTGTGGCGACCCCTAACGGGACAAGCCGAAAGGAAAAGAAGAAGATTAATAACATCTTTCGAAATCACAAATCTGTAAAAACTGTTCAACTACAATATTATTCAATTCATTATAAAAGGGGGATTGGTAACAAAAAATGCTTACAATAGCTCAATATTTTATAAAATGAAGACAATTTACAATTTTGGTATTTCAGCAAGAAACACGAAGTCGATGCACGATTTGCTCTCGCAGCCCAAATGACGGCCATAAAATGATGTGGCGGGCCGTATCTGGCCCTCAGGCCACTGGTTTGTTAAACAGTTAACACTGTGGCAGAGTTGGAACAACACTGAATAATTGAAATTCAACACACGTCAGTGTTGAATTTACTTGACACCTGTCTCGTGTTAAAAGTTAACACAATCAGTGTTTTTTGTTAACGCTAAAAAGGTTTCAACTATATTAACACTATGAATAAAATAACTCACCATGAGAATGTTTTATAGTTGATTATATTTTGAAAATACTACTGCGAGTCCATTACTAATCCCCAATTTCTCTCCCAAAAGCAATACATCCCACTTGAATTTACAAAGAAAACCACATTTGCAGTTTGATTCAAAACAAGCACAACAACACTGTCTTCCCGAGTCACACAATGTGACAGTGTGGCACAATGTATGCTTTTTCACACCTCTCACTTGAAAACTGTTTGTCATAGGGTCTGTAATAAATAAAGAAATCTCTGATAAAAAAATAAATTTAAAAAAAAACTGAAAACGAATCTGCCCTCTCATTGACACAACATTGAAATGATCGTCAAAATAAAGTGTCCACTCTGCAAGTAAAAAAATAAAGCTTGCTCATCATGTATAAGGATGTTGGTGACCTTTCTGAAAATAGGAAGGTCCATATTTGTTCCAAGAAACAAACATATCAATCTGTATGTATATTCTGTCCCATAGTTCTTCACCCAATTAGTGGTTGACACTTCACAGTGTGCAGTAACAGAACTTACACCCTCACCTCCCTCCAAGCTATCAATTATTTCTTTTTTCACTGGACCAAACTCAAATCTGTAAATCTAAATTCTCCCAGTGGTAAACTAGCTGTCTCTGCTGTTGTTTCACTAATGCTTTTGTGATATTTTTGAACGTTTTTCACTGATCTTTTTAAAATAATCATAATAATGCTTGGCCTCAAACCTCATGCACCATACATGAATGAGTTGACATACTGTATTATTCCAATACAACGTGGGTAATGCATCTTGAAATTATGTTTTGCATACAATCTTTTCTGTGAAAACATCATCAAAAGCTGCCAAGGATGTCTGTGCCTTAAAAGGGATGGCCTTGAGCTCAATCATGACATATTATCTTTGGAGTTTCTTTTGACCAAAGCACAGGAGGGAGGGCCGCCATGGTTCCACACCAGCAAGGGAACTTTCAACACTGGCTCAAAATGTAAAGAAGAAGAATGAAATGTAGCGCAGCTACATTCAAATGAATGATCAAGCCAATAAAAAAATGCTTCAACACAAGAAGTACACGACTACTACTTGAATACCTGAAAATACCTCACAGCATTGTTTACAGCTTCACATGAGCTGATTTTAGCACTCGTCTTGTGGCCCTTGGAGGTAGCGGGAAGCAAGTGGAATTTTTGTCAGGTCACTGTCCTAGCCTAGGGAAAAAAGAAGAGAAATACAAGACACATTCACATCATAAATAATGGAGATGTTTTGAAGAGAAGCAGGAGCCAAACTATCAAGACCCACCTGAACCGTGCTGCTCAGACAAGAGGTCTTCAATATGCTCTTTAGAAGTCATTGTTTTGCAGGCTGCCCAGATCCTTGGTTTGAAAAAAGTAGGCCAATTTGCTAAAGAAAAATCTGCCTGACACTTCCTCTCCAAACATCATCATGAAGTCTCGGTCAATCTATAGAAGAACACAGGTTTATACTTATGCAACTTAGAAAGTGTATACATTGGGTAACAATTCACACAGTTATGTCGAGGAATCGTGGGAAGACATCAAAGACCGTTGAAGAGCACTTGAACCGGTGTTTGGTGGTAATGAAATATAGCCCTCATCAACAACTTTTGTTGATTTGTTTTCTTTTTTACACTTTTTTATACTTCTAACAAAGCTTTCAACTTCGTCTGGAGTACTGAGCCGCTTTCACGCACTGCACCGTTCACGAAAGTACATCATTCTGTAACTTGTGTGGCGTACATTACCAATTACGGTACGGTTAAGCTAATGCTTTTTTCGTACTGTTGATAAGTGATATTCCTGCCACTTGGCAGCTGCTGAAAGCAACAAAAAAGTTACTTGCAATCTAACTTAGTTACTTTTGAACTCAAGTAACCAGTAGAGCCTGCAATTGGCTGGTGACCAGTTCAGGTTGTACCCCTCCTCTCGCCCGAAGATAGCTGGGATAGGCTCGAGCACGCCCGCGACCCGAGTGAGGATAGCCGGTGCAGAAGATAGATGGATGGATGGACATGGCAGCTTTCATCCGATTGACTTCAAACTTGGCGGGTAACATCTCTAGACGTGGGATATTAAAAGTTGTTAAAAGCTTTTCATTTCGCCATACTATATGATGCAGGCGGGCTATCAATTTTTATTTTTTTTTATTTCCTTTGGGCGACATGGTGGGCGACTGGTTATCACGTCAGTTCCGGCCCCGCCTGTGTGGAGTTTGCATGTTCTCCCCGTGCCTGCGTGGGTTTTCTCCGGGCACTCCGGTTTCCTCCCACATCCCAAAAACATGCATGCCAGGTTGATTGAAGACTCTAAATTGCCCGTAGGTGTGAATGTGAGTGTGCATTGTTGTTTGTTTATATGTGCCCTGCGATTGGTTGGCGACCAGTTCAGGGTGTACCCCGCCTCTTGCCAAAAGATAGCTGGGATAGGCTCCAGCACGCCCGCGACCCTCGTGAGGATCAAGAAAATGGATATATGGATGGATGGATAGATGGAAATTTCCTTCGCCACAAAATGGGAAATACTTAACATGTTCCTTAAAAATCCCAAATTTCACATTTCATTAAAATCACGCCCTGAAGACATCTGTATGACAATATTTTGCTATATATATATATATATATATAGCGCCACCTTGCGGCGACAACAAATGTCTTCCCTCACATTTTATATGTACTGCGCCGAGCATGTTGAGCAGATCCACCTAAAATGTTGTCAGTTAAGTCTCAGGACGTTTTGGCAGAAGGCGTGGACGTGGCAAATTTGGATGATTCACCACGGCATCAAAAGCCGTTTAACTTGACTCCAGATGGTCATCTCTTTTCAAAATATCACACACTTCACAAATCATTTTATTCTGTTTTTAGTTATGTTTAACACAATGTCCCAACTTCATTGGAATCGGGTTGTATATTTCCAATTTATACTCAGTTGTCTTTGTCACTTTAGACACACACATACTTCTTTCTCTAAGTAGCACATATACTGTACATACTCTGCTAGATCTACACATACAGTATACATAATCTGTTCGAGGGTAAAATGCTTCAACCTCTCCTCTCGTTGCTCTGTGATGGGCGCAGCCATTTTTTCCCACAGTATGCTGCATTTGCTCAGTGTGAAAGGTCCCCGCGTCAAAGCGCAACGATGACGACAATCGGTGTGCAGCCATCACATATGTGGAAGTGGTGACTTACGAGCCTAGAAGGTAGTCGATAGGTTTTCCCCACTGAGTGGGCGCAACTCAGCAATATGTATTTGTCATTGTTGGAAAAGAAAGTCCTAGCGTTACTTATTTAGAGTAGAAGGAGGTGACGCAGCAGCAAAAAAAAAAAAAAAAAAAAAAAGGGAATGGGAATGGGAATATCCCAAACTAATTTCACAGCAGGAACTCGGAGTTTAAACTCATTGGTGAGCTTTCTTGTTGCAAGAAGAGCGCTTCAAGATGAATTTCAGGCTGAGCAGGGAGCTTTGATAGGGAGTTTGAAAGCCTCCTGCAGAGACGTCTTGGTATATAATTTTTCTTTTGGCCCAATGTTTGCGATAGTGGGACAACACAATTATTATGCCGTCCTCCATTTCCCCGTTGCTGTTGACAGTACAAATCCGCCAAAATAGCACTCGGGAATCACTCCGCCAGCCCCTCTCCCATTAGAGGAGCTTTCTGACATCACTGTGTCGCCACTCCAGAATAGAACAGTTTTCTATCCCAGGAGGTGACGCTGAGCGTCAGACGCTCTCTACATTGACGCGACGTGGCGCGTTGCTTCAAAACGCACTGTTATTCCCTCAGCACATACACAATGAATTGGAAAATCGAGGGCGTCAGACGCCTTCCAAGTGCAGTGTGAAAAGGCCTTTATCGTGAGGGAGGACTCGGGAACAGATCCATCCATCCATCCATTTTCTGAGCCGCTTCTCCTCACGAGGGTCGCGGGCGTGCTGGAGCTGTCATCGGGCAGGAGGCGGGGTACACCCTGAACTGGTTGCCAGCCAATTGCAGGGCACATACAAACAAACAAACAACCATTCGCACTCACAGTCACACCTACGGGCAATTTTAGAGTCTCCAATTAATGCATGTTTTTGGGATGTGGGAGGAAACCGGAGTGCCCGGAGAAAACCTACGCAGGCACGGGGAGAACATGCAAACTCCACACAGGCGGGGGCGGGGATTGAACCCGGGTCCTCAGAACTGTGAGGCTGACGCTCTAACCAGTCGCCCACCGTGCCGCCTGGGGAACAGATCAAAGAGACAAATAAACTCAAAAACGCTTTTCTGCCCTCAGCTGGCGATTTTGGCTATTACACCTAGTGTAAAAACCAGTTCAGCAAGTGCTGGTGATCATTCATTCATTCATTTTCCGTACCACTTATCCTCACTAGGGTCACGGGCGTGCTGGAGCCTATCCCAGCTATCTTTGGGCGAGAGGCGGGGTACACCCTGAACTGGTCGCCAGCCAGTCGCAGGGTACATATACTGTAAACAAACAACCATTCGCACTCACATTCACACCTATGGGCAATTTAGAGTCTCCAATTCATGCATGTTTTTGGGATGTGGGAGGAAACCGGAGTTCCCGGAGAAAACCCCCGCAGGCACGGGGAGAACATGCAAACTCTGCACAGGCGAGGCCGGATTTGAACACAGGTCCTTAGAACTGTGAGGCAGGTGTGCTAACCAGTCGTTCACCGTGCCTTGATTGAATTTATTGGCTGGCGACCAGCAAAGGGTGTAGAATACTGCACGAACTACTGATTGTGGAGGACCAAGAGTGCCAAATAAATAAATACTTAATTAAAGCAATAATTAAATATGTACATCTTAACAACCTGAACACGAGCCTTCAGGAGCAAAATGCATTGCTAAGCCAACTGTATTCACATATTAAAGCCTTCCGGACCAAGCTGCTACTTTTCCGAAACCACCTGTCACAAACGCAGCCCAATACCACACATTTCCAATCGCTGCAAGAAATAATGACCCGTTTTCCAGCGCACAATATCAGTGCGCAAATGAGGAGGTATGCCGCAAACATCTCGTTTCTGACTGAGGAGTTTCAACAGCGTTTCAGGGATTTTGCAACTATTGAAAAGGAGCTCAGGCTTTTTTCTCAGTGACGTTCCAGCCCACCTGCAGTTGGAGCTCATTGAGCTGCAGTGTGACACGGAGTGTCGCAGCCGGTACCAACAACTCCCTCTTGTCAACTTTTACCAGCAGCTGGATAGACAGGTTCCAAGAGATTCGTACATTTGCTAAGAAAATGTTGAGCTTGTTTGGCTCGACATACTTGTGTGA